>NC_088405.1:61187666-61487666 GCF_034236695.1 Oncorhynchus nerka | reverse complement strand
TAAGTGGGAGAACTTGCACAATTGGTGGCTGACCAAATACTTTTTTTGCCCCACTGTAGTTGCTTACACACCAACTTAGTCTACATCCTATCCAGTGCCTTCATATATGTGAACAGTGAAGGTGTACATAGTATGGGAAAGGGCCATGGGTTGCTTTCATACCAGGCAATTACACCCCTTTGGCGCTCAACCCTTGTCATGCTCTCTGAGCAAGTGTCATACCCAGGTTTCCTTGCGAGTGTTACAGGAGGTCTCCACAAAGATTAGATGGGTTGCTGTTAGATAGAGAGTGCCAATGGCTGGCTTCTTTGCAGTGTATCGATCCAACAATTTCACTTCTTCCACCTGTATGTCAAATAAAAACGACATTAGGACAGATTGAGTCACCACATGCCATTCTCTGAATAACAAATATCAACAGGTGAATGAATGGCTGAGAAATAATTTCCAAGCACTCTTACTAAAACCAACACCAGGAAATCCTGGAGACCTAGAGGTTCCAACACAGGTGTGCTGACATGCAGGAATGTAACTTTAGTTAGCTAGCTAGCGTATTTACTGTTACTTGTTGTGACGGTCAGTCTCATGACAACTATAGTTGCTAGCTAGCTAACAATCAAACATTACTAATTTAACAGTGTTATGTAGCTAAATCAGAGCGCTGGCAGATTATTCAGTTTTAAAACTATCCTATGAAACGTAACAGGCTAGATAACGAAGTCAGGTAATGTTAGCGTAGTTGCTAGCTAACTAACGTTAGTTATTGCCAGTTAGCATCACTGGCTAACGTTAGCTAGTGGCCACCTACCTTTGGCGTTAAAATGTACTCCATCGTCCAATGCCAAGAAATGGGTGCTGGTCTAAACAAGATTCATTTTTTAAAAACGACTTTAAAAAAAATTTCGGTTGCTATTTCCCGAAGAAACTTTGCACATTCTGTAATTCTGCCTTCCTACCTAGCGCAAGCCAGCCTAGCAATAAAATGTTGGTGCGTTCAAGGTCGCCTAATTTGTAAGGAACTTCCTCTATATTTGGAACTTTAAGCAGTTTCATGTTTCAAGCGAAATGTTACAAAGCTAGTCAAATTTGACAGTGTAGCAGTTTTCAAATTCATGTAGCCATGTGTCATTTGTGCTACAGTAGGACCATTTGCACAGGAAAGAAATGCCTACAAGACACATGCATGACTTAGTAGTGTGCCTTTGTACTGCATGTGTATGTTTACAACATTTCTGGACATCAATTACATGCATTTGCTGAGACAGCTTATTGGCTTTTTCAAACACACCCTCATCACTGTTACATTTTTGTCCGTTTGCTCTGATTTTAGCAAGGGTAAAATACCAAAGTTGTGCTGATGTGAGATATTATTGTACAGCTGCAAAATTGGTACTTTCAAATATATGAAATACAACCCTTGATTAAATCATAAGAACATACTACTCTTGTTTATGCTTTTGTTGTAATCTCGATGCTGTTTAAAAAAATATATGAATTATGTTTAGAAAAGGTTATGAATGCTTTCAAAGAATATCACTCACTGTATACGCCCCTTTTCAGTACATGACACATACTACGTCACGCACAGAAGCACGGGACTTTAGGATGCAGAAAGAAAGCCATCACCATCTGTACCCGTTATGTATAGCCTATATTTACGTAGTTATTATTTATAAACAACAAACACGTTTTGGGGTTGTAATACGCTTGCAATGTTATTTTGATTATCGCTTAAAAAATTGCTCAGATTATATTTGGTTGTGATCTTTTCAAAATAACTATTTTGGATGCAGCAGTTGTAGTTTGAATGCTAACGCTCATTGACATAGGCTGGAAGCAAAGCTAGCCAAAGAGCCATTATACTTGTTTATTTAAAATAAAATGTAAAACACGGTTGATTTGCGATGATAACACAAACAGTATATTAATTAGGACATTCATACAAATCATCAAATCTAATTATAATCTAAAAGTATTGTGAAATTCACTCATAAGCAACATGTAAATGTTTTTTTATTTTTTTACCCTGGTGGTCTATGAGAACTCCTTGTTTTCTGCAAGCAAATAAACGTTGCAAAATATGTTTTGCAAGTGATGGATCAAGTAGCCTGTAGTTTTGTATACTTTTTGAATGGTTTTCAAGAAGCAAAAACATAGAGCAATGGTCTTCAGCGCAAAAACTTAATGAAAAGGCATCTGGTAGAAGTAAATTGATCCACCATTTTCATGTTATATATATAAAATGGTTAGTTGGCCATTCCTAAGGGGGAAGTGAATGGGGATTTACACTGAAAATATGGTCCGAGGTTAACACAGGTTTAGGAGATCTTATACATTTTGTTCTATGAGATAATATCAGTCAGTTAAATGTACTTTCATGAATTATTAAGCCTTTGTGTGTTTGTTTTGATTAAATGCTTAAACATTCACAAAAAGTGATGTTGCAGATTAAGATACTCTCATAGAACAAAATGTATAATATCTCCTAAACCTGTGTTTACCACCGACCTTATTTTCGGCGTTTATCCAAAACAGTACGAAAAGCCCAATAATTTCCCCATCGGCTTTGGCCAACGAGCCATGGCGGAGTTAGCCGCCATTAGTCCCTAAAAAAAGACACCATTACTATTGCTCTGGAATGTCAAGATGGATATTTATAATGGGCGTGTTCCTCTGCCCAGGCGTTGCTGAATGCATGCCAGATTTTACAGCGCCTGGATATAATATTTTAGATAGGCTACTGTATCAGCTAACCACATCATATATTATAGCAATCTGGTGCCAGTCGATGACTGGGACTGCCACGCAGAAATATCAGCCCACAGAGAGAAACACGAGATTGAACTTCACTCAACTTTCTAGAGCAGTGGTCACCAACCGGTTGTTCTCCAATGCATTGCTAGTCGATCGCCAAACGTTTTGGGCTGTTGGGGGTAGATGCACCTGATTCAACTGCCCTGTGTGCCAGGAAGGCAAACTGTTGTCATTTTGAACAATTTCGTGTGTCCGAAGGTATAAACTCTGCCTTCCCGGCGGGCCCAGAGAGCAAATGAAGTGCACTACAGGTCTACCGCTGGCCAATCGAATTGCTCAGATTACCGTGTCTGCAGTAATGTAGCAGGCGTAAGAGAAAGCTACAACAAAATTGATACTGTGATATTTCAAAACGTTTAAAACCATGACTAGAGAGACTGTCAACGAATACAGCTACAGCAAAATTGTCACGCCCTGGTCGAAGTATTTTGTGTTTATCTGCATGTTTGGGTCAGGCCAGGGTGTGGCATGGGGTTTTTGTATTGTGGTGTGTTTTGTCTTGGGGTTTTGGTATGTATTGGGATTGTAGCTAGTGGGGTGATCTAGCAAAGTCTATGGCTGTCTGGAGTGGTTCTCAATCAGAGACAGGTGTTTATCGTTGTCTCTGATTGGGAACCATATTTAGGCAGCCATATTCTTTGGTTGTTTTGTGGGTGATTGTCCTTAGTGTCCTTGTTCCTGTCTATGTGTTAGTGTACACAAGTATAGGCTGTTTTCGTTACGTTTATTGTTTTTTGTAGTGTTTGTATTTAGATTTGTGTTACGTTTGTTTATTAAATTATGGATCGCAATCTACACGCTGCATTTTGGTCCGACTCTCCTTCACACCTAGAAAACCGTTACAGAATCATCCACCACAAACGGACCAAGCAGCGTGTCAACAGGCAGGAGCCACAGGAGAGGCAACAGAGGCAGCAGCAGCAGGAGCAGCAGCAGCAGCTGCAGTGGGAGAGGCTGCACTACCTGGAGAAATGGACATGGGAGGACGAACTGGACGGTAAAGGACCCTGGGCTCAGCCTGGAGAATATCGCCGCCCCAAGGAAGAACTGGAGGCGGAGAAAGCTGAGAGGCGCAGGTATGAGGAGGCAGCACGGCGTAGCGGATGGAAGCCCGAGAGTCAGCCCCAAAAATGTCTTGGGGGGGGGGCTCACAGGGAGTAGGGCTACGCTAGGTAGGAGACCTACGCTAACTTCCTGTGGTTACCGGGGGGCTAGAGAGACCGGGCAGGCACCGTGTTATGCAGTGGTGCGCACGGTGTCCCCAGTGCGGGTGCATAGCCGGGTGCGGTATATTCCAGCTCCGCGTATCGGCCGGGCTAGATTGAGCGTCGAGCCAAATGCCATGAAGCCGGCTCTACGCATCTGGTCCCCAGTGCGTCTCCTTGGGCCGGCTTACATGGCACCAGCCTTGTGCTCGGTGTCTCCGGTTCGCCTGCATAGCCCAGTGCGGGCTATTCCACCTCGCCGCACTGGCAGGGCGACCGAGAGTATTCAACCAGGTAAGGTTGGGCAGGCTCGGTGCTCAAGAGCTCCAGTGCGTGTCCGGTAGCAGCTCCCCGCACCAGGCTTCCTGTGCGTGTCCTCGGTTCAGTACCACCAGTGCCAGCACCACGCATCAGGCCTACAGTGCGCCTCGCCTCTCCTGCGCTGTCGGAGTCTCCCGCCTCTCCAGCGCTGTCGGAGCCTTTCTCCTCTCCTGCGCTGCCTGAGTCTCCCGCCTGTTCAGCGCAGCTAGAGCCTTCTTCCTCTACAGCACTGCTGGAGTCTCCTGTCTGTTCAGCGCAGCCAGAGCTGCCAGCCTGCATGGAGCAGCCAGAGCTGCCAGCCTGCATGGAGCAGCCAGAGCTGCCAGCCTGCATGGATCAGCCAGAGCTGCCAGCCTGCATGGAGCAGCCAGAGCTGCCAGTCTGCAAGGAGCTGCCAGTCTGCAAGGAGCTGCCAGTCTGCAAGGAGCTGTCAGTCTGTAAGGAGCTGTCAGTCTGCAAGGAGCTGCCAGTCTGCACGGAGCCGCCAGAGCTGCTAGTCTGTAAGAAGCCGCCAGAGCTGTCAGCCTACATGGAGCAGCCAGAGCCGCCAGTCAGCATGGAGCAGCCAGATCTTTCAGTCTGCATGGAGCAGCCAGACTCTTCCAGATCTGCCAGTCAACCAGACTCTTCCAGATCTGCCAGTCAACCAGACTCTTCCAGATCTGCCAGGCAACCAGACTCTTCCAGATCTGCTAGTCAACCAGACTCTTCCAGATCTGCCAGTCAACCAGACTCTTCCAGATCCGCCAGTCAACCAGACTCTTCCAGATCCGCCAGTCAACCAGACTCTTCCAGATCCACCAGACTCTTCCAGATCTGCCAGTCAGCCAGACTCTTCCAGATCTGCCAGTCAGCCAGACTCTTCCAGATCCACCAGTCAGCCAGACTCTTCCAGATCCGCCAGTCAGCCAGACTCTTCCAGATCCGCCAGTCAGCCAGACTCTTCCAGATCCGCCAGTCAACCAGACTCTTCCAGATCCGCCAGTCAACCAGACTCTTCCAGATCCGCCAGTCAGCCAGGATCTGCCAGTCAGCCAGGATCTGCTGAAACCACCAGCCAGCCAGGATCTGGTAGATCTATCTACCTGCCGGAGCTTCCTCTCACTCCCGAGCTTCCTCTCACTCCCGAGCTTCCTCTCACTCCCGAGCTTCCTCTCACTCCCGAGCTTTCTCTCACTCCTGAGCTTTCCCTCAGTCCCGATCTGCTCCTCAGTCCAGTGGGGTTCTGGGTGAGGACTACTAGGCCATGGTCGGCGGCGAGGGTTCGGGACGCGAGGAGAGGGGACTAAGACATTGACTGAGTGGGGTCCACGTCCCGCGCCGGAGCCGCCACCATGGACAGATGCCCACCCGGACCCTCCCTGTTGTTTTGAGGTGCGTTCGGGAGTCCGCACCTTAGGGGGGGGGGGAGGTTCTGTCACGCCCTGGTCAAAGTATTTTGTGTTTATCTTCATGTTTGGGTCAGGCCAGGGTGTGGCATGAGGTTTTTGTATTGTGGTGTGTTTTGTCTTGGGGTTTTGGTATGTATTGGGATTGTAGCTAGTGGGGTGATCTAGCAAAGTCTATGGCTGTCTGGAGTGGTTCTCAATCAGAGGCAGGTGTTTATCGTTGTCTCTGATTGGGAACCATATTTAGGCAGCCATATTCTTTGGTTGTTTTGGTGGGTGATTCTGTAACGGTTTTCTAGGTGTGAAGGAGAGTCGGACCAAAATGCAGCGTGTAGATTGCGATCCATAATTTAATAAACAAACGTAACACGAATCTAAATACAAACACTACAAAAAACAATAAACGTAACGAAAACAGCCTATACTTGTGTTCACTAACACATAGACAGGAACAAGGACACTAAGGACAATCACCCACAAAACAACCAAAGAATATGGCTGCCTAAATATGGTTCCCAATCAGAGACAACGATAAACACCTGCCTCTGATTGAGAACCACTCCAGACAGCCATATACTTTGCTAGTGCAGACAGAGGGTAGCATAATATGTCTGATTATATGTAATAATGGTATTGAAATAATAATGTATTTTATTTTGTAAAGTGTTTTCTTGCATCAATACAATAACATTTTCAGTCACATTTACATTTAAGTCATTTAGCAGACGCTCTTATCCAGAGCGACGTACAAGTGGATAAAAAGGTTAATGTCAAGCCCTCCATGTTTGTTTCAAAAGTCTCATGGAATGTAGGCCTAAGTTGAACACTACACATTGGCTGCTACTGTAGGCTGCATGATAGAATAGCTATTTCCATGGTAAAATGTTATGGGATGCATTTTCTCCATTGTTTTTGATGGTAGGCCACTGGTAGGCCTACATTATCATGAAATAGCCACAGTAGACTACATGGCCACTGTTAAAACTGTAACTTAAAGCTGGTACAGCCTCAGTGTTCACAGTAAACACATGCTGGCAGTTGCACAGAATTCTCACAACGTTCAAGCTTGCGCTCAGCGGACCTGAAATTTGCTCAGTGCCAAAATAAATGATAGGGAACATTGGTCATCATGTTATTAGCAGAGATTTGGTATAGCACAAAGAGATTAAATTGCAAACCATTAGTATTCAACTGACACTGCTAGCCAGTTGAGGATTTTGGATGCTAATTTGCAAGCTTGTTTTTACTGAGGCTGACTTGCTAGTAATGTCCCTTAACATTGCAATGGATTTCTCAGATGGGGCATATAGAATATGAATTATTTTTTCCCTGCTGTATGATACATCTATTTGTAGAGGGTAGTGATCATAGAAATAAGAATGAATATAACAGGTGTCCCCATTTAAGTGAATGATGGCATAATGGGTGGACTGGCGGTCATTGCGAGTGTATCCATTAGAGCAAAGCAGGAAGTAAAAGCAGGAAGTGTAACCATCAATCTGTGCTATGATTTGTTGAATCAACTCAAATTACATTAAAAAAAATACATTCCATTGCATGAGCCAAATCAGTTAGCATAATTTGAATTAACTTTCTACTGTACCATAGAAATGATTACATCACTGTCAAATTACCAGGGTTAGAGGTTCCAAGCCCATTCTAATCATTCTTATTTCCATAGTAGTGATCCTATAAGGGCATAGAAAATATATTGTATCTTGACTGCTATTAAGAAGAAATCTCTCTGAAACACTATTATTACAATACAGCAACAACATTTGATTAGGTTAGTTAGGTGTTTATGATATAGAAAGCATACACAAAACAATGTCACTTTCCTTCAGCTCATCCCACATGAAAATCTCTCTGCTCAAACCTTCTCCAACCTATCTCCTGATTCTGCCTCCTCAACCCTCCTCTCCTCCCTTTCTGCATCCCTTGATTCTCTATGTCCCCTATCCTCCAGGCCGGCTCGGTCCTCCCCTCCTGCTCCGTGGCTCGACGACTCATTGCGAGCTCACAGAACAGGGCTCCGGGCAGCCGAGCGGAAATGGAGGAAAACTCGCCTCCCTGCGGACCTGGCATCCTTTCACTCCCTCCTCTCTACATTTTCCTCTTCTGTCTCTGCTGCTAAAGCCACTTTCTACCACTCTAAAGTCCAAGCATCTGCCTCTAACCCTAGGAAGCTCTTTGCCACCTTCTCCTCCCTCCTGAATCCTCCTCCCCCCCTCCTCCCTCTCTGCAGATGACTTCGTCAACCATTTTGAAAAGAAGGTCGACGACATCCGATCCTCGTTTGCTAAGTCAAACGACACCGCTGGTTCTGCTCACACTGCCCTACCCTGTGCTCTGACCTCTTTCTCCCTCTCTCTCCAGATGAAATCTCGCGTCTTGTGACGGCCGGCCGCCCAACAACCTGCCCGCTTGACCCTATTCCCTCCTCTCTTCTCCAGACCATTTCCGGAGACCTTCTCCCTTACCTCACCTCGCTCATCAACTCATCCCTGACCGCTGGCTACGTCCCTTCTGTCTTCAAGAGAGCGAGAGTTGCACCCCTTCTGAAAAAACCTACACTCGATCCCTCCGATGTCAACAACTACAGACCAGTATCCCTTCTTTCTTTTCTCTCCAAAACTCTTGAACGTGCCGTCCTTGGCCAGCTCTCCCGCTATCTCTCTCAGAATGACCTTCTTGATCCAAATCAGTCAGGTTTCAAGACTAGTCATTCAACTGAGACTGCTCTTCTCTGTATCACGGAGGCCCTCCGCACTGCTAAAGCTAACTCTCTCTCCTCTGCTCTCATCCTTCTAGACCTATCGGCTGCCTTCGATACTGTGAACCATCAGATCCTCCTCTCCACCCTCTCCGAGTTGGGCATCTCCGGCGCGGCCCACGCTTGGATTGCGTCCTACCTGACAGGTCGCTCCTACCAGGTGGCGTGGCGAGAATCTGTCTCCTCACCACGCGCTCTCACCACTGGCGTCCCCCAGGGCTCTGTTCTAGGCCCTCTCCTATTCTCGCTATACACCAAGTCACTTGGCTCTGTCATAACCTCACATGGTCTCTCCTATCATTGCTATGCAGACGACACACAATTAATCTTCTCCTTTCCCCCTTCTGATGACCAGGTGGCGAATCGCATCTCTGCATGTCTGGCAGACATATCAGTGTGGATGACGGATCACCACCTCAAGCTGAACCTCGGCAAGACGGAGCTGCTCTTCCTCCCGGGGAAGGACTGCCCGTTCCATGATCTCGCCATCACGGTTGACAACTCCATTGTGTCCTCCTCCCAGAGCGCTAAGAACCTTGGCGTGATCCTGGACAACACCCTGTCGTTCTCAACTAACATCAAGGCGGTGGCCCGTTCTTGTAGGTTCATGCTCTACAACATCCGCAGAGTACGACCCTGCCTCACACAGGAAGCAGCGCAGGTCCTAATCCAGGCACTTGTCATCTCCCGTCTGGATTACTGCAACTCGCTGTTGGCTGGGCTCCCTGCCTGTGCCATTAAACCCCTACAACTCATCCAGAACGCCGCAGCCCGTCTGGTGTTCAACCTTCCCAAGTTCTCTCACGTCACCCCGCTCCTCCGCTCTCTCCACTGGCTTCCAGTTGAAGCTCGCATCCGCTACAAGACCATGGTGCTTGCCTACGGAGCTGTGAGGGGAACGGCACCTCAGTACCTCCAGGCTCTGATCAGGCCCTACACCCAAACAAGGGCACTGCGTTCATCCACCTCTGGCCTGCTCGCCTCCCTACCACTGAGGAAGTACAGTTCCCGCCCCAGTCAAAACTGTTCGCTGCTCTGGCCCCCAATGGTGGAACAAACTCCCTCACGACGCCAGGACAGCGGAGTCAATCACCACCTTCCGGAGACACCTGAAACCCCACCTCTTTCAGGAATACCTAGGATAGGATAAAGTAATCCTTCTCACCCCCCTTAAAAGATTTAGATGCACTATTGTAAAGTGGCTGTTCCACTGGATGTCTTAAGGTGAACGCACCAATTTGTAAGTCGCTCTGGATAAGAGCGTCTGCTAAATGACTTAAATGTAAATGTAAATGTAAAAATATACTACAGTACTTAATATAGCATTCTGTAGTAAACTGTAGAATACTATACTACACACTGTAGTATCACTTGATCATGTGTAGTACTTACTATAAAATGTTGTAGTATACTGTAAAATACTAATACTACAGTATTATCTGCAAAAAACAATGTAGTAAATACTACAGTTATGTCCGCAAAAACACTAAATTGTTTTTATCTGCCCATTCCCCTCCCCGTATGCCAATTTGTGCCACCCATAAGTGTGAAACCTAAATGCCAAGTATAGACCATATATTTTGTTCCCTACAGGTTATAGAAAAGAGCAAAAGCTCTGAGCCATCCATTTAGACCCCAGTCCTACCAACCTATAGGCTATGAAAATTTGATATTTTAGTATTTACCCAGTAGGTTTCCTCAAGTAGAAAGCCTCCACTTGTATGTAAATGATAATACAACTAAAACACTATGGTAAATAGTATTTTCTTCATAAATACTACAGTATACTACAGTCCACAAAACACTACAGTATACTACAGTCCAAAAGCACTACCGTAAATACCAAAGCATACTGCAATCCGCAAAAAACACAACATTAATTACAGTACTACAGTAAATACTACACTATTCATTGTAGTGTTTTTGCTGACTTTAGCCCTTAAAAACACTTCAGTGAATACTAAAGTGAATTCTGCAAAAACACTACAGTGAATAATATAGTATTTTTAGTAAACAGTTGAGGGATGGAGCTGGAGAAATGTAACCACTCTTGCATCTCTGGATGCAAGAACAGAGTAAAACAAGGTTATATTTTGTGTTTTGATGATGTAAGACAGTTGAACTCAGCTCGTGAAGCATTAATAAGTTGTATTCTTCAAGAATCAATGGGTACATATAATTAATTTAAAAGTAACAAAATGGATGTAACAATCGCAGATTGAAAGAAAGAAAGTCTACATTGTAGCATTAAACACATCCTCCCTAAACTCCTCCTCACAAGTTTTGTTTGCACTGAATGGAGAGGGGTATTCTACAAAGCAGGTTCAACGAGTTAGCCAGCTAATTTGCCTAAATTCAATAATAAAAAATGTACACAATCTAACCATTATGTGCCTCACGCAGCCACCTGGTCCATTCTATCAGCCATATGTGAACTATTTGATGCCTCCAGAGCACACAATGCTAATGGTCCAACAGTCTTAGATAACCTCTACATGTACAGACACCAACTGGTCCATTCCATCCCGCAGTCTCCAATGCACACAGAACAGTTGTACACAGGTGTGATGCGATTACACCTCTATAGATACTTTTTTTTTGCCACATGACACAGAAACGAGCAGGACTAAAATGGTATTTGGAAAACAAACATAGTTGATCATATTGGTGGACACTTTGCATCGTACAGTCATTTGTGAGTACCCACTTGTTGAACTAAGAGTTATCTATGGAGAGAGTACATACAGTACATTTTGGTAACATGTTTATTATCCACTGATTTCAGTGCATATTTGTGTGTAAATAAAAAAAAATTCAGCAATTTTGTCCTAACTGATCCTATAATAATGATTCCAAACTGTCTAAAATCCCACCGTAATAAAGGTGACTAATACATAGTGTGACAATCATCCCATAGGCCTTTATTGACAAAATGACTCATGGCATTGTAAAATGAATGTCATGGTAGAATGCTAGAACAATAGCCTTCCAATGTTTTGGGCTGCAAACAAGCTATATCTTCAGGATAGCCAGGAGATTTGGAGTAGAAGGATTTTGTGATGTATACTATCCTATAAGTTTTTTAAATAGTGTCCTTGCTGGTGTGTGGGGGGAAAACAGTGGGAGGGAAGGACAATCTCTTCACACAGAGGATTTTTAAAACATTTTTTTTTTTTTTTTATTTAACCTTTATTTATCTAGGCAAGTATCTTAGCCTACTAATAGATTGGTAGGCCTTGTCTCTTGAAAATTAGTTTGGGGAAGTGAGGGATAAGTAAATAGCATAAGAGGGCACAGCTGGGGACTAAGAGGATGCACAGTCATTAGTGTTGTTGAGACTAAAAAACTTTTTACATAGGACTGTAGTTGTGATACAGTAGGCGTATAGCCTATATAATGGGTGGGGGTAGTATTTAGTTTTCACATTATTTCTGTTATGTGAGACATGGAAAAACATTTCAGTTCAGCATGCACATCTCAACTGAGAACAGTCTTTAGATACAATGCCCACCAAACTCAGTTATTGTAATATACTTTGATGCCACACATGAGTCAGCCAACTCATAGCTTACTTTAAAAAATATATATATATTTAGCTGAAAATAAATAAATACATAAATAACCAACTTGAATATGCAGTTGAAACTGTCTCTGTTGATCAAAGTAACCTGGCTATATGAGGCGGTAGTGATGATCAATTAATTCTCGAGGCATTGTTAAATCTGATCGTCTGCACAGTGGGATAGTAAAAAGACGACCTGGAACGGCACCACATTCTTTCTTTTCCGTTTCACTGGCCTGCCCTGGTGTAGGACTTGTTGCTAAGATACAGTCTGTGGGAGGCAGACAAAAAATGATGAAGGGAGGGGTTGATGAATGATATTTAGCTATAGTAGCTTGCTAGCTGTGTTTATTATTTGCTATAATGTTCGTAGATAGACTTTAATAGCAAGCTCAATTTTGAACTTTCTGAACAAGACATCATAGCTAAGGTTAATAAATTCGTTTGACGGCTGAGTGCATTATATTTGTGGGTCGTTGATTTACCATAAATAAATGGTTTTGGAGCTGGCAGTGCCCGCAAATGCAGGCCCTTTGCTTCACCGCTCCATCCCGCACATTGAGCGTATTTTCCGGGTGAGGGTCAGCTACGGATCCGCGGAGTCAAGCTGCGACAGCGCAAATGTCAGCACCAGCAATATCATAATAGTTCGTGTCGCGGAGGGCAAGGAAGATGACTGCACCAAGGCACAAGTAAGATAACTTTGCTGTAACGCTACTGTTAATGTTTGCTTCGTGTCTTTTAGCTAGCTACCGGTAACGCGTTAGCCGCATAGAAGCGGTCAACTAGTTAGCTAGATAAGTCTGCTAGCTAACGTTAGTTGATCTACTCTGGACTGGTGTAGTTAGATTTCACTGCAGGCTAGTGTTTGCTGTTAACTAGCTAGCTCCCTACTATATTCGCTAGGCTAATATTAAACTAACGTTAATCTCGCGTGTGGTGGATTCGGTCATGTATGACTAGAGCTTCATGTTTACATGTACGTTAACGTTAGTTATTGTTTTCTGGTAGGTAACTAGCTAGTAATTTAACTAACGTTACTGCCAACAACATTCTTAGCTAACGTCATTTTCATGAGGCGCAATATTAACTGTTTTGTGCTCTAACAAGTGCTAGCTAAGTTAACGTGTTTGAGTTTTTTTTATGTATATAAATTACATTTTTTACATAGCTGAAATAATGTTTCTGGCTAAGCTAGTCTTTACATGTCTCAGCTACTAGCCAATGTAACCAGAAGGAATAATTAACGTGTGTACTGTTTAACTAGGTAGATTTGTGTTGTATGGTAAACTATGATTGTGAGTTAACGTTAGCCTAGCTACCTTTTGCAGAAATGTTGCTGAAACATAGCTTATGCAAAATAAACTATTCGAATCTAACGTTAGCTAGATAGTTAGCTACGGTAGTTATCTAATTGTATTATTAATCGTTGGTGTCTATGTAATCTGAACTATGAACACTTCTAACATTCTGTACACCTAATACCTACTTCAAAATACTCCTTATTTGACCTTTTATGGGGTTTGACTTCCAGGACTTAGGCTACTCATGGTGTTGAACCGTTAATGTTTTGTGCTTCAGAACAATATTCAGGTGTGTACCTCCATTACTGCAGCATATCTGTACTTTGCATCCTCGCTGTGGGGCCTCAGCTTGGCCAAGCATCTTAGTCCTTCTGAATGCACATGCTCCACTTGTTGCTATGATACAGGGCTGCACAAGCCTGTGCATGTGCAGTGCTTGAGTGGCCTTGCTGTGTCTCAGCCTGTGATGTGGAGGTGGAGAAAAAAAAGATGGGGCTTCTTTGTTGTTTCATGCTGCTCTGCTCCTCGACAGTTATGTCATTTTGTTCCAGGAAATTCCAACACATCAGTATTGTTGTGAGGTAGCTATCGGGTTTCCTGCAAATACATAAATGTCTGTGTTGACTTTGTGAGGACACCTATACAATATCTGCCACTTTTGTAATAGAATGGGTTAGCCTCTTCCCAATATGTTGTCTTTTTATATAATATATATAGCCTAGTTATTCTTATGGAAATAAACTACTTTGTCCTTAGGATGAAGTACAGTAGTTTCATTCATTCAATTTTCTCAAGCCAGATCTACTCCATTATCTTAGGTTTTGTGTAGTGTCCTGACTCACTTTCTATAATAAGAGGTGGGGAAATAAGTAGGCTATCTAAATAAGTATTATTTAGGCTATCCAAGGTTTTAAGCTGTTGTGCACATGTTCATTAGGACATTAGCTGCATAAGGCTCATTATATTACTAAATCGTAGTAGAAAGACTACTAGAGATGGAAATTTCCTGTTAAGTGGTTATCAAATGCCTATTCACAATGTGGAGGTTAAATCTGATAATAGGATGATGCAATCTGTACAAAACTGGGGGAATGATGTAGCTATGAACTGAATTGTTTGTTTCTTGTGCAACTTATTACCCCTGTTTAACATTGTAATTCTCATATTTTTAGGCACGCTACGTTAATCGTGTTTGCCAGGCTGCCTAGAGAAAGATGGGCTCTGTTTTGTTAGTCGTGACTGCTAAAAAGCAGTTAGCTGATGACAGGGCTGCGTTGCTAGGCAACCCATGTCATGGGCTGAGCCTCTTGAAGCAGGAATGGAAGTAGCTATCTACTATCTGCAAGACCTGGGGAAGTACTGCTTTCAGTAGCACATGCATTTGGTGTCCATTTTTTTTTTAAAGCACTTGGATCTGTATGCATATTTGGATACAAATTAATAAAGGTTTTTAAATGCACATGTAGTCTCAAATGCATTTCATCCTTTACATTCTGTCGATTTACAATGGATAAGATTGAGCTATTCATTATTTTATTTCGGGGCTTTCGAGTGGCGCAGCAGTCTGAGGCACTGCAACACAGTGCTAGAGGCGTCACAACAAACCCTGGTTCGATCCCGGGCTGTAATAGGGAGTCCCAAAGGGCGCACACAATTGGCCCAGCATTGTCCTGGTTAGGGTTTGGCCAGTGCAGGCCGTATTTTTATATGGTGAGGCAGGTAGCTTAGTGGTTAGAGTGTTGGACTAGTAACCGTAAGTTTGCAAGATCGAATTCCCGAGCTGACAAGGTAAAAATCTGTTGTTCTGCCCCTGAACAAACAAGGCAGTTAACCCACTGTTCCTAGGCCGTCATTGTAAATAAGAATTTGTTCTTAACTGACTTGCCTAGTTAAAAAAATATATATATACATTTCAATCTTTTATTTTATACAATTACAACATGGGCACCATCATGCATTAGCTTGCACTGATCCAGAAGAGTTCTGAGACATTTTTACAACTCATTGAAACTCTGAAAATAAATACATGGGCAAATGTTACCAAACATGATAATAATAGGGATGCATTACGGTAGGCAGCTAATTGTTAAATGACACTTTCCATCCTTACCTTGTTAGGTCACTGTCTCTGTGCTGATCGCCTATGAGTGAGACAACGCTAGCTAGCCAATGGGAGCGTAGTAGAACGCACCTCTGAATAACGGGGCGTGGTTTTGGCTTAACTGCGTTGGGAAAAAGAAAGACGCACCCAGACTATTTGCATTGCCCCCCCTCTTTTACGCTGCTGCTACTCTCTGTTATTATCTATGCATAAGTCACTTTAATAACTCTACTTACATGTGCATATTACCTCAACTAACCAGTGCCCCCGTTATATAGCCTCGCTATTGTTATTTTACTGCTGATATTGCATTTTTTTGTTACTTTTATTTCATTTTTTTTAAGTTATTTTTCTTAACTGCATTGTTGGTTAAGGGCTTGTAAGTAACTATTTGACTGTTTATTTGGCGCATGTGACAATTTTATTTGAGTATTTATATTTCAGTTTATACTTTTCAGGGGGAGTTCAGGAGCTTTAGATTTCCTCTAGAGTTGCATTGGGCAACAGACTGAGGGTTGGTGGTAATCATCTGGTGCAGTTCTGAGTTCCGGTAGACCCTTGCATCATGCACTGTGCTGGGGTAGGCACTAAATACACTGGTGAAAAGCATTTTGTCGTCGCATACAGCCTGGAGGTGCATAGAATGGAACGACTTTCAGTCGACATGCAGTTTGTCTCTGTATTCTAGGGTGGCCTTGATGGCAATGTGTGTTCCTCAATGGCTCAGATCACTCCAGGGAACTTAGCTGCCTTTGTGATGCCACTGATGACTTCTCGTGCTCTGGCCCTTGAGAGATGAGATACAGCTACGATCACCCTTTGGAAGCAGGCTTCGACCGTAGATTTAGAGACATCAAACCTGATGCCGATTCCCCTGCACAAAGGAATATAATGTATATTATGATATTATATACATTATGATGTAACTGTTATAATAATATAACGCTGAAACAATTCAATCCTTGCCAACTAGGCCTATCAGTCATGATTTGAGATCAAATCCAAATGATGCTGAAGTAACATGCAGTTCATCATTACCACCACAAGGCGTCAGAGCTACCATGTGCCTTTTAATGACAGTTGAAAGGTCATGTCAATATAATGTAAACAAGACCAATCGACCATTTAGCAGGATGAATTTCTGGTGAGTTTTATTGCAGATCGCTTGATTGAGTGACAGTCTGGCCCTGTTAACCTGTTGTCTGAGCATTATGACAACTTTATTAAAGTGTTTGAAGTATCTACAGTTGAAGTCGGAAGTTTACATTCACTTAGGTTGGAGTCATTAAAACTCGTTTTACAACCACTCCACAAATTTCTTGTTAACAAACTATAGTTTTGGCAAGTCAATTAGGACATATACTTTGTGCATGACACAAGTCATTTTTCCAACAATTTTTTACAGACCGATTAGTTCACAAAAAATTCACTGTATCACAATTCCAGTGGGTCAGAAGGTTACATACACTAAGTTTTCTGTGCCTTTAAACAGCTTGGAAAATTCCAGAAAATGATGTCATGGCTTTAGAAGCTTCTGATAGGCTAATTTACATAATTTGAGTCAATTGGAGGTGTACCTGTGGATGTATTTCAAGGCCTACCTTCAAACTCAGTGCCTCTTTGCTTGACATCATGGGAAAATCAAAATAAATCAGCCAAGACTTCAGAAAAAAAATTGTAGACCTCCACAACTCTGGTTCATCCTTGGGAGTAATTTCCAAACGCCTGAAGGTACCACGTTCATCTGTACAAACAATTGTATGTAAGTATAAATACCATGGTACCACGCAGCTGTCATTCCGCTCAGGAAGGAGACGTATTCTGTCTCCTAGAGATGAACGTACTTTGGTGCGAAAAGTGCAAATCAATCCCAGAACAACAGCAAAGGACCTTGTGAAGACGCTGGAGGAAACGGATACAAAAGTATGTATAGCCACAGTAAAATGAGTCCTATATCGACATACCCTGAAAGGCTGCTCAGTAAAGAAGAAGCCACTGCTCCAAAACCGCATAAAAAAGCCAGACTACGATTTGCAACTGCACATGGGGACAAAAATTGTACTTTTTGGAGAAATGTTCTCTGGTCTGATTAAACAAAAATAGAACTGTTTGGCCATAATGATCATCGTTATGTTTGGAGGAAAAAGGGGTATGCTTGCAAGCCGAAGAACACCCTCCCAACCGTGAAGCACGGGGGTGGCAGCGTCATGTTGTGAGGATGCTTTGCTGCAGGATGGACTGGTGCACTTCACAAAATGGATGGTATCATGCGGGAGGAAAATTATGCAACATCTCAAGACATCAGTCAGGAAGTTAAAGCTTGGTCGCAAATGGGTCTTCCAAATGGATAATGACCCCAAGCATATTTTCAAAGTTGTGGCAAAATGGCTTAAGGACATCAAAGTCAAGGTATTGGAGTGGCCATCAAAGCCCTGACCTCAATCATATTGAACATTTGTGTGCAGAACTGAAAAAGCGTGTGCAAGCAAGGAGGCCTACAAACCTGACTCAGTTACACCAGCTCTGTCTGTTGGTCTGTGCACGTGTATGGACTACAGTGACTAGCTGGGATGGAATTGGCTAGTTATGATGTTACTTATCAATGGTGTGGTACTATAGATTGACAACTTTGTCAAGTTCTGTACCTTTTTATATTGAACCTTTTATTTAACTAGGCAAGTCAGTTAAGAACAAGTTCTTATTTTACAATGACTGCCTACCCTGGCCAAACCCTCCCCTAACCTGGACGACACTGGGCCAATTGTGCGCCTTGTGATACAGCCCGGGATCGAACCAGGGTCTGTAGTGACACTTTTAGCACTGAGATGCAGTGCCTTAGACAGCTGCGCCACTCGGGAGCCTCTGCCACATTCATGATTATTTTAAAATGGCACAACAATATTCACCTGAATGAGTCCTGATTTCCTAGTAACCACAGCACGATCATGAGCTGCTTGTCTGCTAGATTGAATGGCAAACAGACTGCCAGACTGCCTAGCTGTTTCCTTGCAGAGGGTTTGGAAGGCGCCCCTTTTCATTCTGATGTGCATTTTGAAGTCGTCATCAATGTACGTACAGTACTAGTCAAAAGTTTGGGCACATCTAGTCATTCAGGTTTTTTCAGGTTTGTCTTTATTTTTAATAGTTTCTACATTGTAGAATACTATTGAAGACATCAAAACTATGAAATAACACATGTAATCATGTAATAACCATAAGTGTTAAACAAATCAAAATATGTTATTATATTTGAGATTCTTCAAAGTAACCATCCTTTGCCTTGATGACAGCTTTGCACACTCTTGGCATTCTCTCAACCAGCTTCATGAGGTAGTCACCTGGAATGCATTTATTACCTGGTATGGCAACTGCTCGGCCTCCGACCGCAAGGCACTACAGAGGGTAGGGCGTACGGCCCAGTACATCACTGGGGCCAAGCTTCCTGCCATCAAGGACCTCTATACCAGGCAGTGTCAGAGGAAGGCCCTAAAAATTGTCAAAGACTCCAGCCACCCTAGTCATAGACTGTTCTTTCTGCTACCGCACAGCAAGCGGTACCGGAGTGCAAAGTCTAGGTCCAAAAAACTTCTTAACAGTTTCTACCTCCAAGCTTGAACGGCTAATCAAATGGACTGTTTGCATTGCTATTCTCTGGTTATTATCTATGCATAGTCACTTTATTCTACATACATGTACATATTACCTCGTCTAACTTATGCCCCTGCACATTGACTCTGTACCAGTACCCCCTGTATATAGCCTCGCTACTGTTATTTTACTTATGCTCTCTAACTATTTGTTAATTAAACATTTTTACTTGTCTGTTTTTTACTTGACACATATTTTTCTTAAAACTGCATTGTTGGTTAAGGGATGTAAGTAAGCATTTCACTGTAAGGTCTATCTGTTGTATTTGGCGCATATGACAGATACCGTTTTTGATTTGATTCAATTAACAGGTGTGCCTTGTTAAAAGTTAATTTGTGATATTTCTTTCCTTAAAGCATTTGAGCCAATCAGTTGTGGTATGCAGAAGATAGCCCTATTTGGTAAAGGTCAATTTTATGTCAAGAACCGCTCAAATAAGCAAAGAGAAATGACAGTCCATTACTTTAAGACTTGGCCAGGCAATGCAAAACATTTTCAAGAACTTTTAAAGTTTCTTCAAGTACGTTGCAAAAACCATCATGCGCTATGATTAAACTGGCTCTCATGAGGACCACCACAGGGTTACCTCTGCTACAGATGATAAATTCATTAGAGTTACCAGTCTCAGAAATTGCAGCCCAAATAAATGCTTCAGAGTTCAATTAACAAACACATCTCAACAGGAACTGTTCAGAGGAGACTGTGTGAATCAGGCCTTCATGGTTGAATTGCTGCAAAGAAACCACTACTAAAGGACACCAATAAGAAGACTTGCTTGGGCCAAGAAACACAAGCAATGGCCATTAGACTGGTGGAAGTCTGTCCTTCAGTCTGAATTTGAGATTTTTGGGATGAGTTGGACTACAGAGTGAAGGAAAAGCAGCCAACAGTGCTCAGCGTATGTGGGAACTCCTTCAAGACCGTTGGAAAAGCATTCCAGATTAAGCTGGTTGAGAGAATGCCAAGAGTGTGCAAAGCTGTCATCAAGGCAAAGTGTGGCTACTTTGAAGAATCTAAAATATATTTTGATTTGCTTAACAGTTTTTTGGGGTTAGTACATGGTTACATATGTGTTGTTTCATAGTTTTGATGTCTCTACTATTATTCTACAATGTAGAAAATAGTTTTAAAAAATCTAGATAAATCCTTGAATGAGTAGGTGTCCAAACGTTTGACTGGTACTGTGTGTATGTATGAATTAATTAACAAAGCCATCGATCATGTGGTACCATTCATATATATAAATATGCGAAGACTCAATAGTGCAAATTAAGTTGGTTAAGATGGCGTCTCATGGTGACCTAACGTGCGCAGTTTGAGCTACTCCAGGAAGTAACGTTGCAGGCTGGCTCAGTGCTGCCCCCTCGCATTGAGTAACTCAAGTTGAAGGCTGACCGGGTTACTGCCATTAGCAACTAAATTATCCTTAATGTTTTCCCTGTGTATTTTTAATATAATTGGTTCAAGGACCTACATCTGGTGTATTTAAAGCAATTATTGGTACCAGGATTGTCTTCAAAAATGTGTTTTGACATGAAGATTGACCACAAATAATGCAATTTTTCTATTCACTGTAACTGGGATACTGTTTTCTACAAACAATGCCTGCAGTAACACGGCCAGCCTTGAACTTCAATGGCGTCAATGAGAGGGGGGCAGTCATTCTCCCCTGGGAGCAGCTGACAATAACAGCTAAGCTAGCAACTGAAAAAGTTCACCTGAAAAAAGGTTCTCTCAACGTTAGCCTTAACTAGTAAAGACAAAAAGATCTTCATGAAAGTCAGAGACGCTTTTGAGAATAATTTTGTGTGCAAACACAATCTATGAGAGGCTAGATTCAACACATGGCGTCGAGCCAGGTGTGTCAGCTGAGACATTTATCACTGCAGTTCATAAACTAGCAGAGCACTGCCAGTATGGGGGGATACTACAAGAGGCGATGATCAGAGGCAGACTGGTAGTAGGCATAATGGATCATGAGCTGTCAGATCATGGTGTACCATGCCACCCCTCTGGCTCATGGTGCGTCCCCTGCTCAGCTGCTGATGTGGCGCAACATCAGAACTCTTTTGCCAGTCCCATCTCAACTCAAACCTGAGTGGCCAGACCTCAAGTCCTTTTGAGAGGAAGGATAGGGATATGAAGGACAAACAAGCCGCCTGGTTCAACAGACGACGGAGAGCGCAGGAACCACCAAACCTTGTTCCAACCAGTCTGTATCAAGAACGTCCCCAGCATTGGCATGGTCAGCAGCTCGGCAGACTCTAAAATCCTACAACATCGCAATGCTAACAGGCAGCCTGAGAAGAAATAGGTCTCAGCTACATGTTATCCCACAGAGCGTCCTACCAAACGACCACAAGTTCTGGTTGCATCATAAGACCTCCTTTGAGGATTAATTTATAGAGACACGAGGGCCAGAATAACCCCCTACCACAGAGTTTCAGGTAGTCTACCCTGGCTTCTGAAAAGAAAAGAGCTCCTGGAAAAATAAATTGGTTAAAGCTGCAATATATGTAACTTTTTGGGCGACCTGACCAAATTCACATAGAAATATCTATAACTCACATGTCATTCTCATTGAAAGTGAGTTTGAGAAGTGGTAGATCTGTTTTATGTGCGCTATTTCTATGCTTCCATTAAGTTTAGTTTTTGCATCTTTTACTTTGGGTTTTGTACACCAGCTTCAAACAGTTGAAAATACAATATTTTTGGTTATTGAAAATATATTTCACAGTGGTACTTGCTTGTTTTGTCACAAAATGAAATGAGTCAAAATATTAGAATTTTAGCAACCAAGAAATGGTGGAGTGATTTCTGCATATTGCACCTTAATTTTTTAATTGAACCTTTTATTCAACTAGGCAAGTCAGTTAAGAACACATTCTTATTTACAATGATGGCCTACACCGGCCAAACCCGGACGACTCTGGGCCAATTGTGCCCCGTCCTATGGGACTCCCAATCATGGCCGGTTGTGATACCCTGGTTCAAAATCCAGGCTGTGTCTGTAGTGATGCCTCTAGCACTGAGATGAAATGCCTTAGACCGCTGCGCCACTCGGGAGCCCAATGTATCTGCCCTGTAAAAACATTTTTATCTCGAGTTCCTAAAAAGTGTCTTGATTTAAATCTGTCTTTACAAAAAGGAGGACATGTAATGATGCTCATTAATACATGTATACAGTTCTACAACTTCTCCTGTGTCTCTGTTCAGTCCTAAACTCACAGTGGAGAGAGGGAGTGAGTGCTGGCAGTAAAACAGGTAGCCCTACTTTGCAGATACTTTCATTGCAAGAATCAGGATAATAGACATTACTGTTCACCAGATAAGGGTTTTAGAACCCAAAAATCTGCAGGAACGTTGTGTAGCCTAATCACCGAAAATGACCTACCTGCGCAATATATGCTTTGGTAAAGAGGAAGGCGATGTCAATTTTTCGTTTTATCATCCCAGCTCTTAACATTTACACATGCATTAGACATTAGTGATGGGGGAAAAATCAATGCGATTACATATCACAATATTATTTTGGATGATATTGTTTCGATACTTTGACTCCACATTTTGGCTAGGTAATGTTAGCTAGCGCTAGTCAGCTGTACCTGGGACAAAACTATTATATTTGTCATTCTATATCTTGTCTCGACCTTCTTTTTAAATGGTGAGCCATCATGTTTTCAACACTTATTTCCATGACTGATAAACTATACTGCTCTCTCTTGTCTCTGCAGCAGACATATAGTGAGCAATATGTTTTGAAATTCAAATCACAGGACGGAATCGCAATGCATATAGAATCGCAATACATATCGCATCGGCACCTAAGTATAGTGATAATATCATATTATGAGGTCCCTGGCAATTCCCAGCCCTATTAGACATGCATTGAACTTTTTTACTTGTAGGCAGGGATGACATTTGGCCAGTTTGGCGTTTTTATCGACAATCACCCTTTGTTTTTTTCCAGGATTACATCGTTTCCTTAACTTCGCCAGCTCACCGAAAGAGAGAGCATCTAACGTTGGCTCAACACAAACAGCTGGTTGTGCTGAAGCCAGTCATCGAGTATGACTCTCAGGCTGTGGTGGAGGTGAGGGAGCATGTGGTGGACATCTCCGGTGGCGAGAGGAACGTGATGACGGCATGGTCGATGGTGGAGAAGATCAAAATGGAGAAACACCCTTGCAGGGAAGAGGCCTCTGAGCTGACTGAGGCCCAGCAGCCCAGTGGGGAGTCGGAGGAGGGGAACAGCTCAGAGAGTGAGTCAGAGCATCAGCTGCAAGTGAACAGCGGCAGCTGTAAGAGGACGGAGCTCTTCAGTGCCACCAAGCCTCACCGTCAGCTCTGTCGCTCTCCATGCCTGGACCGGCCTAGCTTCTCCCAGAGCAGTACTCTACCAGAGCTCCGCCCTGACGACACCAAGGCCGCCGCAGTCCTCAAACAGGCCAGTGACAAGGTGTACCAAACCAAGATGGAGT
Organism: Oncorhynchus nerka; assembly: GCF_034236695.1. Classification (NCBI taxonomy): domain Eukaryota; kingdom Metazoa; phylum Chordata; class Actinopteri; order Salmoniformes; family Salmonidae; genus Oncorhynchus; species Oncorhynchus nerka. The sequence goes on along the minus strand of NC_088405.1, from coordinate 61,464,069 downwards.
TTGCCTTGAAGCTGGGATACTCAGGTGAACAGGTGGAGACAGTGCTGAACAAGTTAGGGGCTGCTGCCCTCATCAATGATATTCTGGCTGAGCTTGTGAGGCTTGGTAATAAAGGTGAACTGGAAGTTCAAGCCAGCAGTAACACAGGCACGTTGGTCTCCCGTGGAGGCCCCTGTGTCAAAGAGGCTGTCAGTCCGGAGGTGTCACTTGAAGATGATTCCGTGGATCCTTATGATAATCTCAGGCCTATTGTCATTGATGGATCGAATGTGGCAATGAGGTAAGTCTCATTTTGTACCTTACCTCGTGCAAAATGTGTTCTGAGCCATCTGTTTTTGAAAGACTGTACTTGAATTACCTTTACAAGCAGACTTTTTTACTATGTGGTTGTTTTGTTTTGTAGCCATGGAAACAAAGAGGTTTTCTCTTGCCTTGGTATCCAATTGGCTGTTGATTGGTTTGTGGAGAAAGGGCACAAAGACATCACAGTGTTTGTTCCTGCCTGGAGGAAAGAGCAGTCGAGACCTGACGCCCCCATTACAGGTACTAAAACTCTACTTCAATTAGCCACATTTAGACGTACAAGCCCAAGATATTTTCTAAAAAGTTTGTCTATGTTTTGGGGGGAGGGTGGGTGTGTGTGTTTTATCGACGTGTGTGAACATTGAGCTCAATTTTCCAGTGCAAAAAAAGCACCTACAGTGAGAAATTATTGTTACCATTTTAAATAATTTAAGATGATCTAACAATTATTTGAGTTTGGATTATGTTGGACTGCAATTAATTTGTTTGTTTACAAATGTAATGCATATGAAAATCTCAATGTGTAATCACGCAAACCACAGGTACATAGGCCTACAGAGTTCTGTGTAACAATTTGTACACTGCTGTTCTTGACTGATGTTTTTAACTTTCATTTCACAGACCAAGACATTTTGCGGAAGCTGGAGAAAGAAAAGGTCCTAGTGTTCACCCCATCTAGAAGAGTCCAAGGGAGGAGAGTGGTGTGCTATGATGATCGCTTTATAGTGAAACTGGCCTGTGACTCTGATGGCATAATTGTGTCAAATGACAACTACAGGGACTTACAGAATGAGAAGCCAGAGTGGAAGAAGTTCATAGAGGAGCGGCTGCTGATGTACTCGTTTGTCAATGATAAGTAAGTCATCAAAGGCCTTAGTTACTTGGGCAATGAGTGTAATTAACTACACAATAACTAAGTATATTCCCATTTTATGTTTTAGATTCATGCCACCTGATGACCCTTTGGGAAGACACGGTCCAAGTTTAGAGAATTTTCTCCGCAAGCGTCCTGTTGTTCCAGAGCACAAAAAGCAACCCTGTCCATATGGTAGGTTGTCTCAACAAATAATTATATTCTATTTTTGTGGTTTAACTGCTGATGTATATATTGTTTAATTTGTGCTCTCTTTTATATCACCTTAAACAGGGAAAAAATGCACTTATGGACATAAGTGCAAGTACTACCATCCAGAGCGTGCAAACCAGCCCCAACGGTCAGTGGCTGATGAACTGAGGGCATTTGCCAAGTTGTCTGCTGTGAAGACAATGAGCGAGGGGGCCCTGGCCAAGTGTTGCACTGGACTCGCCACAGCTAAGGGGGAGAGTGGCTCTGAGGCTAAACGAGTGACACCGAAGCGCCAGTCCGACCCCAGCATCCGCTCAGTCGCCTGCGAGCCAGAGGAGAGACTGTCCGCTGTCCGTAAGCCTGAGGCAAATTCTGTGCCTTCCCTTGTGTCTGCCCTCAGCGTGCCCACCATGCAGCCTGCAAAGAGCCATGCGGCTGGTGCCTTGAACACACGATCAGCCAGCAGCCCAGTACCCGGCTCCCTCCAGTTCACCCACAGCTCTCTGGAGCACATGTCTAGTGTACAGTACCCACATCCACCCATCCTAGTCACCAACAGCCATGGCGCTTCTGTCACTTACAGTGAACAGTTTCCTAAGTACGATTCTGTGAGCACGGACCACGGATACTACTCTATGCTTAGTGATTTTTCTAACATGAGCATGAGCAGCATGCACAACGTGGACAGCTTCTGTAGCATGGAGCATGAACACGGGGTTTATCTGAGAAATCCCAGCCAGCATTGCCCTGAGCCCTGCCTCAACCACTCTAACAGTGACTCCTTTTCCTCTTATGGGGAATTATACATGAGCTCAGTGGACAGTAGCCTGGATGAGAGCATGAAGGGACAGCAGTCTCCAGCACAGAGCAGACTCCAGGCCTCCTCCCATGGGGGGTTCCACCACGAGGCCCTGACCCGGGTGCAGAGCTATGGCCATGAGGAGCCCAAGCAAGGTCCATGCAGGAAGCAGTCCATATCCCACCTGGCACCGCATGTCCAGCACCCTGTTGTTGGGGCCCGGTCCAGCTGCCCAGGGGACTACCCCTTACCTCAGAATGTCCTCCCGTCACAGTCCTCGCAGCCGGGACGCTCCCTGGGCATGACACGTATGGACAGCATCTCAGACTCCAGGCTGTACGAGAGTAACCCCATGAGGCAGCGCAGACCCCCACTGTGCCGCGAGCAGCATGCCAGCTGGGACCCGCTGCCCTGCGGCAGTGAGTCCTATGGATACCATTCGTACCCCTTGAGTAACAGCCTGATGCAGCCGTGTTGTGAGCGGGTGATGGTCCGCAGCATGCCTGACAAGATGGAGCAGATTTGGAGGTCTCCGTGGGAGAACCCGCCTCAAGTCGAGCACCAGGAGCGCCATGTCATCCCAGAGCACCTGTACCAAACATACCGCAACCTCTGCAACATCTTCCCATCTTTCGTGGTGCACTCTGTCATGGAGAAAAACCCTCATCTGACGGACCCACAACAACTCGCTGCCGTCATTGTCACGAAGCTGAGGTCTTGCCATTGAGTATTTTTATTTTATTTTTGAATCTACAATTGTCTGAATAGTATTAGTACTCTACATTTGATGTAAATTATTTGATTGTCATCCAACTTTGACTGATGGTAAGATATTGAATTTGAACGAAGTCGTCCATTTTAATACAGAGCAGAATTATTTCACTATACGTAGATCATATTGTGCATATCTGACATTGCTGTAAATACTACGTGACTTTTTTGTTTATTGTGCAATTATTATTTTGGGGTAAAAGACAGAGGGAAGTGAGTGCAAGCATACCTCAGAGCATGAACTTTCACGTTTAATGGCCTTATATCTGAATGACCTCACTGCTCCAGTCATTGTTTAACGGGTTTCAATTAATATCCTAATGTAGTTGAGTTCAGTCTCCTTTGCGTTTTAAATGTTAAGCACTAAGTATTTAGAATTATATATATTTTCTCAATCTCACTTTACAAAGCTACTATTTTGGTAGAGCTTGCGAGTGCACGTACATAAGCAAGCCAAACTACAACTGGGAAAGATTATACTTAAAACATCTGTGCACATATAAAACACATGAAAGCCATTTAAAAGACATTTCAAAGCTGCTGAAATAATGCCAAAAATTTTGAGAATGAACCTTGTCATTATAAAGCGATCGTAGTTTTGATGCAGACAATTGATTGGGTAGTAGTGTAACATCACATCAGTGTTGTACGACTTAACCGTTGATGTATTGTATGGCTGGCTGTGTTGATTAGTTACCTTAATGTAACTGTTACATGGAAATGATTGGGAACATTTTTGGGCATGTATATATCCTTGTCTTGCACCTTGGGACCTGGCATGTGACTTGATGGCACATCCAGTGTTTAACGTGACTTATATTTGTAATTACTAAGGAACTGGTGAAGTCTCATCTGCAAAATGCTTTAAAGCAAAGCATCCATTTCCTTATTTATGCTGAGAGACAAGCCATGTAAATGAACACATGTAAAGAAAATGAAAACATCTCTGAATGTTATTTGCCCAAAATATTTTTCGGGCTTTGTTGAGTTTGTTTTTTCATGAACTAAGAGCAGGCCATGTTGGGCCTCTTGTCTCTTCATGAGAAGGTGTGACACACTGCCTAAATGTTTCTTCCTGTGAAACACTCAGAAAGCGAGGCTGCCGTCAGGGTTGTTTCTGGCATTTGGCTTACAGTTTGCGTGCCTATCTTTCCCCTCACTATTTTCCCTCAAGTTTGAAAGGCTTCATAATGGTAAAGTAATAAAGACCCCCCCCCCCCCACACACACACTTACACTAAGTGACATATAAGTGGCAATAGACTACTGAAATGTGAAATTTGTTGGTTATAATGTAATCTGTCACGGAATCATGTTTCTTTTCTCAGTGAGTAAAATATCATGATCTGAAATCAAGGTCTTGGGCCATATCCAATGCACATTAGTATTTAGTTTATTTTGACATGGCATGTGCATGTTTCATACTTTTGATGATAGCAGAAAGCCCCCCCACCCTCGCCTTTTGAAGTGCCGCAAACGACAAAGCCTAAAATGTCTAGAAATGACATTTGTTTGTTGATACAAATTGTATCTATTTCTTGATTGTAAAATATATTTATGAAATGTATATTATAAAAAACTGTTTTATTTAAGAAGAAAAAAATACAATGCCATAATGTTTGTGACACTATGTGTCACTGGGAGTAGCCCATTGGTATGTATTATTTCTTACTGGGCACAGTAGTTTATTTACAGGGACACTTACGTGCTACATAGAAGTGCACAGATACCCTGTGTGTAGCTGTAAGCATAGTGTCCTCTCTCTCTCTCTCTCTCTCTCGCTCCTCTCTCTCTCTGTGTATACGAAAATTACCACTCAATGTACCGTTTTAATGTGCTTTTAAACTTGTTGCATTAAAGTTTTTTGCTGTGTTGTAACCCAAGCAGCTTGATAAAAAAATAAATATTTTCTGCTCTTTTTCCTGCATTGATACCATCCGTATTTAAATGTATTGACATGTAGACATTGAAAAACATTTTAGTTGCTTCACAGAAAACTGAATAGATTGAAATGCCAGTCATAATTGCTTGGGTTACGAAACTTCGGGGGTTATTTGTTAAATTCTATAAAGAAAAAAGGATTTTACCCAGATAATAATATATTCAACTCATAGTCTAATGACACAATAAAGTCAAGTGACTGTGTGTCAGTATGATTAAGTGAGTATTTGAGACAAGTAATCTGTATTACCTCTGATTGGACAAGGGTAAAACGTGTGGAAAGGGATTTGATGAATAACCCTCTTTTATTTGGTAACAAGATTATATCTTTATTGATTTATAGTTTACTTTGGTAAATTTGTCACTCACAAATGGCACTTGATCTAGCCTTAAGTATTTTAAAGCATGTGAGATTATATTGGTTTTTAGTTATAATATGTTTCAAATGAGAAATGTTATTTTAGCCCTGAGCATTTGTAATTACATTTGAATTTAAAAGATAGGCCTATGTTTGTGATGACTGATTTCACTCTTTATCTTCATATTGGTGGTCTCAGCAACTAGGCTTGCGGTTGATTTTATTGTTTGAATTGAACACAGCAGATAGAGGGTTGAAATGCTACAAATAATTGTCAATGTGTAGATTAACCTTGAATCAATGTTCTAAATAGACCAGCTCACCTGACATTGTAAATTATCTTATACACCACAATAGCAATTCTCAGGTACTATGAGATTTACTACAAATTACTTCAGAAACAATATTATTGATGTGTGCTATTACTATAAATGATAAATGCGCTTACAAAGTCAGATTTGTGAATTAGTTCAGGTCTCATGTCCTAAAGCTAAATTGAACTGTCTTGTATTGTGGTTTTGCAATGTAAAAGGGTTATAAGAGTGAGTTGACAACTAGGTCATGTGTTATGAGCTGCAGTAGTTTGTTCTATTCTATGTTGAATGAAACGCATTGCTTTTAAATTGTTTTAAGTAAGAAAACAATTACAAAAAGACAAAAACACTGAACTCTTTGGGTCTGTTGGCTCAAACATAATGTAAGTCTCTATGACCAAGTGTGTTTGTTTCCTCAAATAAAGCAAAACTATGTTTATACGGTGTTATTTTGTTGGCCCTATCAAGCATTTCATCTTGTCAAGCATTTCAGATGTCACATTTTTTAACAGCATTTTGATATTCTACAGCGCTCCCCCATCCAAGGGCCAGCAGAGGGGTGCAGGATGGCTGCTGAAAATAGTCACCATTGTACAGTCACTGAGGAGAGCTTGCAAGTATCCAGCTCATGTCTGCAAAGTAGTGTACTGTGTACACTACTCTGTATCCTGTGCTTATGACAAATTAACTTTGATTTATATGCCACTGGATTTTTTTTGAAAGTATTCTGACTGAATATAATTCATAAGAATTTGTCATTCTGATACATATTAGTGGCATAAAAGCGATGAGGGGAACCTTATGTTTGCATTGATCTATTGCTTACTCATAGATGGGTTGGCTGAAAACGTCACAAACGATGTGCGTGCTTCCATGGGGCAGAGGTAGGCTGGTTGTGATTTGACTGGTCAGATTGATTAAAAAAAAACGGCAATGTGTGCAATCGTAAGTGACTCGTTTCATCTTATTATTACCATGTCTTGTTTTGAGGGACTTCATGTCAATGTTAAAATTCGCCAGCTAGCGAACCAACAACCGTAACGATGTATTTGAGAGACAAGTGGTCATTGTGCAAATGTATTTGTTTTCAATAAACGGTGGAGACGAAATATAGCTAACATGTTGTCAACAATGTAAGCGAGCCAACCTAATCTGTTTTGCCCCATGGTTGCACACGCAATGTTTTTGTTGTTAAACAACCAACCCGTCTATATTTCTAGTTATATTTCTATGGAAGCCAAATGATTTAGAGTGTAACTGATATTGTTTTGTTGTTTCTTAGCCTGCATGTGCATCGTGCTGACTGGTAATCTCCATCTCCACCTGATGGTCAAACACGGTCATGGTAGAGAGGTTATTCACCATCAGGCAGGAAGAGTCCTCCGCCTGGGACTTTCCCAAGTGTTCTTTCACTGGACTTTGTCTAAAGAGGCGAGAACACAAAATGCATTGTAAGTTGATTATTGCTTATCAATACAATCCTGTTTAGATATAATGAAATAACATGGAATCAGAATATCCAATCACATTCATGTTCTGCAAATTGGCATGACAACTGAACTGACCTGTGCAAAGTTGCCAGGGAGAACCCCTGAGTTCCGCGGCCCGGACAAATGGGCTCAGGTACTCTTGGACGTCCTCCATCTTCTGGCTGGGCCTTGCATGGGTCAGACCCGGTGCTCCATGTCCACCAGGATACCAAAAGTTCAAACAGTAAGTAATTTTCAAACATAATGGCAGAAAATATTTTTCATAAGCTGGTACAGAGCAATAGAGAATACAATAAGTGATGTGTGTACATAATTAAGTCAGTTGCTGCTGGAGCAGGTGAGGCATTGCCACACGGAGCGTTCAGACATGCTGCAAGGAGTTGCTGCCACCTCAGCTGGATACGATTCATGAAGATCTTGTCCTCCAGTCTGGCATTCCTTTGGCTTTTTGATTCATAATGTTATCAGGTAAATCTGGCACTGTTTTATCTTTAAATGGAGTTTATTATTGGGGTAGAACATGATTGTACAGTTGGCGTTGCAGAGGATGACCTCAGAGATCCACCCAGCAATATAGAAGGGTCTGTGTTTCTGGGCTTCTTCAGAGAGCTGCTGCAGCTCCACAAACAGTTTCTCCAGGAGGAGGTGAATAAAGAGCTGGGCAGCCAGAAATGCAGGACGACTCGAGGAAGGCCGGGAGCAGTGGGGTAGGTATTTTCTTAAAAAACGAAGGCATTCTTCTCTTAGTAAGGTAAGTGTGTATGGCTTACACTATTTTTGACATGACCCCAGTATTACTACAACATCCATTCATCAATAAATTAATCATAGAATTTACACAGATTTATTTTAAGAACTTTATTGGGGGAAAACAACCTAATCCCAGTCTTACCTGAGGGGTCAACACCAAGTGACTCCAGCTGTACAATGGTTGGAACCATGACTCCATCCTCCATCAATGCATATATTAGTATTTCACTATGTGGGAAAAAGATCAATGAGGGCCTGGAGCTTTTCCATTTCAATACAATTACTATTTGTTAAATACATTCTGATGCAGTTTGTCGAGTTGACATAACCATTACAATACCAATGGATGTGTTAACTGACCCAGACTCAAGCAAAGTGCTTGATCTGGGCAAGGATCCAGCTCATGTCTGCAGAGGGTGCTGGCCATAAGCTCTTTGGTTTGTCTTCCTCTCGAAATCCTTCAAACGTCTACACAACAAAAGAACATAGCAATGATGACCAAACTCACAATTCATGTTCTGGGACCGAATGTATAGATCATAGAATTGAAAAGAGAAGTATAGTCTTTGATTGCTTTGAGCCCTATTGCGTCACAACCGAAAAACACACATGCCACCTGTTTATTGCACCCACCCTACCCCTCAACACAACTTAATGGCATCACAGTGAAAGGCTGGGATGAGTACACAACCATATGCTATAAAATTACTCTACAGTAATAACAAAATGTCTCTCTTGAGAGGCCCTTGTGTATAGATGGGGTAGAGGAGATGATGTGACGACTAGAGAACAGACAGAACGTCTTGACCCTCTATTAATATAGTATATTGAGTTGATTGCACAAGTCTCACAAATCATAGGAAAAGTGTTATGATGTGGTTATAATTGAATGAAATTCTATTGGTCACGTACACGTATTTTGCAGATGTTATCATGGGTGTAGTGAAATGCTTAAGTTCTTAGCTCCTACGGTACAGTAATACCAGGCTGAATCACATCCGGCTGTGATTGGGAGTCCCATAGGGTGGCGCACAATTGGCCCAGCGTCGTCCGGGTTTAGCTGGGGTAGGCCGTCATTGTAAATAAGAATTTGTTCTTAACTGACTTGCCTTAGTTAAATAAAAAAATATATTTAAAAAAATACATACAAATCCCAAAAATAAAAAGAAAGGAATAAAGAAATACAGAAATATTAGAATGAGAAATGTCAGAATATGGAATGTAAATATAGTGTGCCTTCAGAAAGTATTCGTACCCCTTGACTTATTCCACATTTTCTGTGTACAGCCTGAATTTAAAATTGATTAAATAGATTGTTTCTCACCCATCTACACACAATACCCTATAATGACAAAGTGAAAACATGTTTTTAGAAATGTTAGCAAATGTATTGTAAATGATATATCTAATTTGCAAAAGTATTCACACCATTGAAGCAATACTTTGTAGAAGCACCTTTGATGGTGATTATATCAGTGTCTTTTTGGATAAGTCTCTAAGAGCTTTGCACACCTGAATTGTCATAGATTTTCTAGCTGATTTAAGTCAAAACTGTAACTAGAACATTCAATGTCTTCTTGGTAAGCAACTGCAGTGTAGATTTGGCCTTGTGTTTTAGGTTATTATCCCGCTGAAAGGTGAATTTGTGTCTGTTGAAAAGCAGACAAACAGGTTTTCCTCTAGGATTTTGCCTGTGCTTATAGCTGTATTCCGTTTATTTTTATCCGAAAAAACTCCCTAGTCCTTACTGATGACAAGCCTACCCATAACATGATGTAGCCACCACTATGCTTGAAAATATGAAGTGGTACTCAGTGATGTGTTGTGTTGGATTTGCCCCAAACATAACGCTTTGTATTCAGGACAAAAAGTTAATTTCTTTGCCACATTTTTTTGCAGTATTACTCAAGTGCCTTGTTGCAAACAGGATGCATGTTTTGGAATATTTTCATTCTGTAAAGGCTTCCTTTCCCCTCTGTCATTTAGGTTAGTATTGTGGAGTAACAACAATGTTGTTGATCCATCCTCAGTTATCATATCGCAACTATTAAACTCTGTAACTGTTTTAAAATCCCCACTGACCTCATGGTGAAATCCCTTAGCAGTTTCCTTCCTTTCCGACAACTGAGTTAGGAAGGATGCCTGTACCTTTTTAGTAACTGGGTGTATTGATACACCATACCAAGACTAATTAATAACTTCACCATGCTCAAAGGGATATTCAGCATTTATTTTTAAATGTTCTATCAAAAACCTTCCTTGTCATTGTGGTTGAATCTGTGCTTAAAATACACTATTCAATTGAGGGACCTTACAGATACAGTGCCTTGCGAAAGTATTCGGCCCCCTTGAACTTTGCGACCTTTTGCCACATTTCAGGCTTCAAACATAAAGATATAAAACTGTATTTTTTTGTGAAGAATCAACAACAAGTGGGACACAATCATGAAGTGGAACGACATTTATTGGATATTTCAAACCTTTTTAACAAATCAAAAACTGAAAAATTGGGTGTGCAAAATTATTCAGCCCCTTTACTTTCAGTGCAGCAAACTCTCTCCAGAAGTTCAGTGAGGATCTCTGAATGATCCAATTTTGACCTAAATGACTAATGATGATAAATACAATCCACCTGTGTGTAATCAAGTCTCCATATAAATGCACCTGCACTGTGATAGCCTCAGAGGTCCGTTAAAAGCGCAGAGAGCATCATGAAGAACAAGGAACACACCAGGCAGGTCCGAGATACTGTTGTGAAGAAGTTTAAAGCCGGATTTGGATACAAAAATATTTCCCAAGCTTTAAACATCCCAAGGAGCACTGTGCAAGCGATAATATTGAAATGGAAGGAGTATCAGACCACTGCAAATCTACCAAGAACTGGCCGTCCCTCTAAACTTTCAGCTCATACAAGGAGAAGACTGATCAGAGATGCAGCCAAGAGGCCCATGATCACTCTGGATGAACTGCAGAGATCTACAGCTGAGGTGGGAGACTCTGTCCATAGGACAACAATCAGTCATATATTGCACAAATCTGGCCTTTATGGAAGAGTGGCAAGAAGAAAGCCATTTCTTAAAGATATCCATAAAAAGTGTTGTTTAAAGTTTGCCACAAGCCACCTGGGAGACACACCAAACATGTGGAAGAAGGTGCTCTGGTCAGATGAAACCAAAATGGAACTTTTTGGCAACAATGCAAAACCTTATGTTTGGCGTAAAAGCAACACAGCTCATCACCCTGAACACACCATCCCCACTGTCGAACATGGTGGTGGCAGCATCATGGTTTGGGCCTGCTTTTCTTCAGCAGGGACAGGGAAGATGGTTAAAATTGATGGGAAGATGGATGGAGCCAAATACAGGACCATTCTGGAAGAAAACCTGATGGAGTCTGCAAAAGACCTGAGACTGGGACGGAGATTTGTCTTCCAACAAGACAATGATCCAAAACATAAAGCAAAATCTACAATGGAATGGTTCAAAAATAAACATATCCAGGTGTTAGAATGGCCAAGTCAAAGTCCAGACCTGAATCCAATTGAGAATCTGTGGAAAGAACTGAAAACTGCTGTCCACAAATGCTCTCCATCCAACCTCACTGAGCTCGAGCTGTTTTGCAAGGAGGAATGGGAAAAAATGTCAGTCTCTCGATGTGCAAAACTGATAGAGACATACCCCAAGCGACTTACAGCTGTAATCGCAGCAAAAGGTGGCGCTACAAAGTATTAACTTAAGGGGGCTGAATAATTTTGCACGCCCAATTTTTCAGTTTTTGATTTGTTAAAAAAGTTTGAAATATCCAATAAATGTCGTTCCACTTCATGATTGTGTCCCACTTGTTGTTGATTCTTCACAAAAAAATACAGTTTTATATCTTTATGTTTGAAGCCTGAAATGTGGCAAAAGGTCGCAAAGTTCAAGGGGGCCGAATACTTTCACAAGGCACTGTATACACACAATACCCCATAACGACAAAGGAAAAACAGGTTTTAAAAAATCACATTTACTTAAGTATTCAATCTCTTTACTCAATACTTTGCTGAAGCACCTTTGGCAGCGATTACAGCCTCGAGTCTTCTTGGGTATGACGCTATAAGCTTGGCACACATGTATTTGTGGAGTTTCTCCCATTTTTCTCTGCAGATCCTCTCAAGCTCTGTCAGGTTGGATGGGGAGTGTCGCAGCACAGCTATTTTCAGGTCTCTCCAGAGATTTTCGATCGGGTTCAAGTCCAGCTTTGGATGGGCCACTCAAGTACATTCAGAGACTTGTCCCGAAGCCACTCCTGCGTTGTCTTGGATGTGTACTTAGGGTCATTGTCCTGTTGGAAGGTGAACCTCTGCCCCAGTCTGAGGTCCTGAGCGCTCTGGAACAGGTTTCCATCAAGTCTCAATACTTACAGTATGTAAATAAGGTATCTGTTTTTTTGTTTTTTAATATATTTGCAAAAATTCAAAAAATCTGTTTTCGCTTTGTCATTATGGGGTATTGTGTGTAGATTGATGATTCATTTAAAAAAAATCAATTTTCGAATAAAGCTGTAACGTAACAAAATGTGGAAAAAGGGAAGGGGTCTGAATACTTAATAATCATATTTCTGATGATTATATTTCTGATTCTGAGCCTCAGCCTGAACCTATCCAGGCTGTATCACATCCGGACGTGATTTGGCCGGGGTAGGCCATCATTGTAAATAATAATTTTTCTTAATTGACTTGCCTAGTTAAATAAAGGTTACATTTTTTTTTAAAATATTAAAAACAATACACCTCCGAGGCGCACTGCCTGTGACACCAACAAATTAAACTGTGACAACGTTTGGATTATCAGGATTATAAACACAAAATGTCATCACTGGATAATATACGCCATTTAGCACACACTTTTATTCAAAAGAGAGAGCAGGCCCTACATATAAAGCAAAAAAGCAACATCAGCAATGCACTCACCAGATTTTGTTGTTTGTGACATGCACATGCTCCAACTGATACCATTGCGTGAAGACACAATCTGACAATAACTTCTGTCTTGTCATATTGACACTTATATTCATTCTAATGCCATTATTACATTTGTGATGATTTTCACTGTTAATCAAGCACACTTGGCGCTTATACTGTAATGATGTTTAGGCTACTGATGTTTTCATCATTTGACCGAGCATCTTGCTGACCATACGTCTTGGTGGTTGGTGTTTCAACACATATGCTTTCTGTTTGATAGTTGTAACAAAGGCACTAAAATATATTGAACACTTGAATTTGTGTTTTTGTTTTTACATATCTTACAGTAACGTAAACTAATAAAAATGATTTTGTGTTATTTGCGTAAAAAATCGTATTCTACTGTTACCTAAGACCTTCATAAACACAACCAAATTGTTACTTTTGCTTTAGCAAATATCACATGTATTAATTACACTATTAGAATTAGCTTGAAGGGGCGGTTTTAGTTTATTTTAATTTTTTATTGTGCAGTGTACAAATAAGAGGCCCCGTGAAAAAAACTTTCCCCCTATGGAAATCAAATGCCCATTCAGCTGATTCATTCTGCCTCCGGCCCTGCAATCACCCTAAATTGTTGTGTGAGTATTATTTGTAACAATGATTGCAAACAATACAGCTGCCAACCTGTCATGTGACATAATGTAACATTTGAATATTGAAACAAGTTAACAGAGCAATTCACTTAGAATCTAAAAATATAGTCATTTTGCAACAGGATAACATTATCTGAAGATCAAATATGTGTATCCCTTACCTAGCCAGACCTAGCTATCTAGCCGGCCAGCCGGACCTAGCTTTCCGGCATGCCGGCCGGCAGGACCTAGCTACCTGGCCAGCCGGCCGGACGGACCTAGCTATCTGGTCAGAATTAGGTGTCTGGCCGGCCGGACGGCAGGAACTAGCTATCTGGCGGGCCAGATATATTTACGTTTACATATTTCCATTAGGGAATGCCTACTAAACGCCATTTAAAAAAAATACTTTTGCAAAGGGTAAAGTCTACAAAATGTAGTCCACTATGTATTCCACAATTCTAATATTTCTTGAAATTTGAATAAAACCCCAGAAATATTAAGCAAATATAACATGTAATGTCTAGTCTGCTATTCAATCATACAGTGATGAGGTGTAATTTATTCTCATATGCCTGCTGGCTGTTGTGGATTATAGGCCTATACAGGAAATCAAATATATTGTAGGCTACTATTATTATAGCTTTGTACAGTCTATCTTACTGGTATCGACATCTGGCCCATATTTGTATGAGTGGTTACAGGCCTTTATATTAGGCCTTGGCCTATCCTATTTCTGTAATTATTTCAATAGGTGTCCATATTTGTCCATGGGTCAGGGGAAGTGGAATGAGGCTGGATGCAATGAGATATTTGCATACACAAAAATGTACTTCATATTAAATTTAAATGATTGTATTGCTTGAAAGTCGACTTCAATAGGCCTGTTTTTCATATGGGTGGTACACATGTTCAGGCCTGACTATGTGTCACAAGACAAAACTCCTCTGAGGTTGAATCATTTTTGTAAAACTGTTCTTTATATTCAAACCATTATAGAAATTGAGCTCTAGGTGTTTGTTGAAAAGAATAGGCAAAAGGCAATGGCAGTTATCAAATAAACTATCGGGTGTGCCTATCCCAGAAACAATGTCGCTTAGGTGACTTTAAAAATCGCATTATTATACCTTGATAAACTGGAGTAAAATTAAATGGCTACTAGTAGCCTAGCTGCCTAGTTTTAGGGTGTGTGGGATGCTGACTGCAGCAATGTCCACCAGAATTGTTGCAAAATATTTGAAGGTTCATTTCTCTACCATATGCCACCTCAAACATCATTTTAGAGAATTTGGCAGTATGTCCAATCGGTCGCACAACCGACCATGTGTAACCACGCCAGCCCAGGACCTCCACATCCGGCTTCTTCACCTTCACGATCATCTGAGACCAGCCACCCGGACAGCTGATGAAACTGAGGAGTATTTCTGTGCTCCTGCCCAGTTATCAGTGGGGGGAAAAGGACCCAATTGTCATACTTGAGTAAAAGTTAACATATGTTATTATAAAATGACTCAAGTAAAAGTGAAAATCACCCTGTAAAATACTACTCGAGTAAAAGTCTAAAAGTATTTGGTTTTAGATATACTTAAGTTTCAAAAGTAAATGTAATTGATAAAATGTACTTAAGTATCAAAAGTAAAAGTATAAATCATTTCAAAACCCTAGACCCACTCCAATTTGCATACCGCCCAAACAGATCCACAGATGATGCAATCTCTATTGCACTCCACACTGTCCTTTCCCACATGGACAAAATGAACACCTATGTGAGAATGCTGTTCATTGACTACAGCTCAGCATTCAACACCATAGTACCCTCAAAGCTCATCACCAAGCTAAGGATCCTGGGACTAAACACCTCCCTCTGCAACTGGATCCTGGACTTCCTGACAGGCCGCCCCCAGGTGGTGAGGGTAGGTAGCAACACATCTGCCACGCTGATCCTCAACACTGGAGCTCCCCAGGTGTGCGTGCTCAGTCCCCTCCTGTACTCCCTGTTCACCCACGACTGCATGGCCAGGCATGACTCCAACACCATCATTAAGTTTGCTGACGACACAACAGTTATAGGCCTGCTCACCGACATCGACGAGACAGCCTATAGGGAGGATGTCAGAGACCTGGCCGGGTGGTGCCAGAAAAACAACCTATCCCTCAACGTAACCAAGATTAAGGAGATGATTGTGGACTACAGGAAAAGGGGCACCGAGCACGTCCCCATTCTCATCGACGGGGCTGTAGTGGAACAAGTTGAGAGCTTCAAATTCCTTGGTGTAAACATCAACAACAAACTAGATTGGTCCAAACACACCAAGACAGTTGTGAAGAGGGCACGACAAAGCTTATTCCCCCTCAGGAAACTAAAAAGATTTGGCATGGGTCCTGAGATCCTCAAAAGGTTCTACAGCTGCAACATCGAGAGCATCCTGACCGGTTGCATCACTGCCTGTTACGGCAATTGCTTGGCCTCCGACAGCAAGGCACTTCAGAGGGTAGTGCGTACGGCCCAGTACATCATTGGGGCAAAGCTGCCTGCCATCCAGTACCTCTACACCAGGCGGTGTCAGAGGAAGGCCCTAAAAATTGTCAAAGACCCCAGCCACCCCAGTGGTAGACTGTTCTCTCTACTACCGCATGGCAAGCGGTTCCGGAGTGCCAAGTCTAGGACAAAAAGGCTTCTCAACAGTTTTTACCCCCAAGCCATAAGACTCCTGAACAGGTAACCAAATGGCTACCCGGACTATTTGCATTGTGTGAACCCCCCCCCCCCCACCCCTCTTTTACACTGCTGCTACTCTCTGTTCATCATATATGCATAGTCAATTTAATGATACCTACATGTACATACTACCTCAATAAGCCTGACTAACAGGTGTCTGTATATAGCCTTGCTACTCTTTCTTCAAATGTCCTTTTACTGTTGTTTTATTTCTTTACCTACCAACCTACACACTCACACACACATACCTTTTTTGCACCATTGGTTAGAGCCTGTAAGTAAGCATTTCATTGTAAGGTCTACTACACCTGTTGTATTCGGGGCACGTGACAAATAAACGTTGATTTGCTTTGATATTAAGCAAACCAGATGGCACCATTTTCTTTTTTGCATTGACGGATAGCCAGGGGCACACGCTAACACTCAGACATAATTTACAAAGCATGTGTGTTTTGTGAGTCCGCCAGATCAGAGGCAGTAGATGACCAGGGATGTTCTCTTGAGAAGTGTGTGAATTAGACCATTTTCCTGCAATGCTAAGCATTCAAAATGTAACAAGTACTTTTATGTGTCAGGGGAAATGTATGGAGTAAAAAGTACATTATTTCATTTAGGAATGTAGTAAAGTAAAAGTTGTAAAAAATAAGTACGTAAGTACTTTACACCACTGCCAGTTATGTGAAATCCATATATTATTATATATTTGTTATTTTATTGAACCTTTATTTAATCCGTAATCCATAGATCCATACTTTATTTATTTCAATTGACCGATTTCCTTATATGAACTGTAACTCAGTAAAATCGTTGAAATTGTTGCAAGTTGCGCTTATATTTTTGTTCAGTATAGATAAACTGTTTACGTTTAACTGGAGTTTTACAAAGGCATAACGGGTCATGAGAATACAGGCGGAGTCTGCTGAAAACTACTTTTAGTATGTCTTCATTGCGTTGGGTGTGGTTTTTCAGTCACAGTGCTATTAGCAGGAAATCAAGCTCTGGACCACGACTTTGAGGCGAAACAAAGAAATAGTCAAATACGAGTAGCCTTCTTTAGGTTGTGGGAAAATTTTGAAATCAAAGATAAACTGAACGTGACTGACGCTATTTCAGATTGCGCACCTTATCTAATGGACACACGTTTTAGTTGACTCCATTGTTGCCATCATCCAATTCCTGACATCAGTGACTAAAGACCGAGAACTGCAAAAATGCCAAAGACTGTGAGTATTTTTTTTTTAGTGTTTGTGAACAGTTTATTTCCAACGTTCACATATACATAGACGTTATTTAAAACGCCACTCTGGTCAAAATGTATTCCGGTCTTGTTAAATCGAGAAAGATTATTTAGCCCATGATACAAGGTCAAATGTTTGGATTGACTACACTATATGTTTTCATAAGCATCTATTCGACGCAATAAACTAAGTGAGGATACTGAATTTGTCTGACTTTGTATCCTAAAGTAGCCTAGGGCTATAGGTCCGAAAAGGTTTCGCGCGCATCAAATGAATGAAACGTTTATTGTCTATATCGCTGTTACCTATATTTTTCCTGCAGATTCTCCAAAACTTTTTTTTATTAACGATTTCAATGAATTGATAGCTTATAATGTTGCCCAAAGTTATTTTTTGTTGACCTATGTTTGTGTCAATTCTATTAACCGTTATTTTGTGTCAAACTATGCGCTATCGACAACCCCCCTTCATGGAACGTGATTGGCTTCCGAATGAACTTTAAAAGAAGTTGAATGGCGCTTCTTTGTATTCATATCAACTCTATCCCTGTTTGTAAACAATTATGTTAGACATTTTGTACGTTATTATTCATATCAACGCGGCCAATTAGTTTGGGTTTTGTTTGCTGTGGGTTTACCGGAGGTTCCCGTTCGTTGACGTTGTTTGTCTTTGTGGTACCCAGTAGTACAACATCTAGCCTGACAGATGCACTCTTCAACAGTGAACTCCTATGGTAGTCTGTCCTATAGGATTGCTATTGAATGATGCAGGTCAGGTCACATGCAATCTGCTCTATCAAAATGTAGTCTATACAGAATCTAAAAGTACTTCAAGTTTGATCTATGGCAAACCTTTGTTAAGTTTACCAGGCCTGTGTATTAGGTTTTTCCTACATAGCCCAGCCCAGGGAAATGTAGTTCAATGTAGAATCCACTGAATCAGTTCTATTGATGTTACATTGCACTGCATCTGTAATTTATATAATTTCTACATTATCTTTAACCAAGTATTTACATCAAATTAGGAACACTGAATATGCCATTCTGTGTAGCATCATAGCATAGGCCTACTACATGATTCACAAGACAGAAAAGTAAAACATCAGGATTTTTTTTTAAATCACTGCGATCAAATGCACCTCAGGTAATGACAGTAAAATAAAGTGCAGTGTTGTGACATTTACCTTTTAAGACTTTTAACTCATGAGAAGATTATAGTTTTATAAATTGTTTATCTTTGTATTTGTATTAACATGTCTTTTCACACCAGTCATTCATGTATCCCCCTACCATTAGTGTAGGCTTTGCTTCTTTTGGCATTGTTACAGTTTCCCAAGGAACTGTAATCTAGTGACTCAAGGTTTCTGAGATTACGTCAGTTCCTTTTTTGCTATTTCCTGGCCTGCAGTCTCTTGACTGCCACTGAAAGCCTTATTTGGTGTTTCACAGCACAGACTCCCCCTTCTCCGCCCTGCACAACTGCAACTGCATGGTTCCTCAGCCATCATCCTCAGCACTTGAGTCGTTCCATGTAATTTCAGCAAACCATGACGCCCACCATCTCAGATTGTTCTGAAATTGCTTCTGTAGTTAGAAACTGATAAGATTGGCATTCCTGAAACATTATTTATTGCATTATTTACCATAACTTTAAGGTAGTTTATTGTCCCCGAATTGGCCCTTTTAACCATATCAGTCCCGATACCCCAGCAAAACCCAGGCTTTTCATTTATCTGCAGCCCTTATATTTAGCCTCACAATGAAGTGTTTTACCATTTTCTTTATAGGACAGTCAGGTTTTTTATATTTTTATATTTTATTTAACCATTATTTAACTAGGCAAGTCAGTTAAGAACAAATTCTTTATTTAGAATGACAGCCTACCAAAATGCGAAAGGCCTCCTGCTGGGAAGGGGGCTGGGATTAAAGATACAAATAAATACAATTAAAATATGGGACAAAACACACATCATGACAAGAGACAACACAACACTACATAAAGAGAGACCTAAGATGACAACACAACATGGCAGCAGCACAACATGGTAGCAGCACAAAACAGGGAACAAACATTGTTAGGCACAGACAACAGCACAAAGTGCAAGAAGGTAGAGACAACAATACATCACGCAAAGCAGCCACAACTGTCAGTAAGAGTGTCCATGATTGAGTCTTTGAATTAAGAGATTGAGATAAGATTGGGTTACTAGTAGAACGCAAAGCAATTTGACATTAGCAGTTGGGGTCATGGTCTGCCAAAGCAAAAACCTGATAAAAATACCTTAATATGAATGCTGTAAGTACAGAACTTGTTTGCTCAGTGGGAAATGAATATCCAACTAGTCAGTGACAACTGTGTGGAGTTTGACAGCAACTATGTGAGCTTATTACAGTAATATGACACTGTCCTGAGATTTCCTATGGAGTTCTATGTAGAAGAACCCCTTTCCTTGTAATAATTATTGTGTAGCTTGTGAGCGTCATAGAGCAAACATGTTACACGTGCGTGTTCGTGAGAGTCTCAGCTTTTCATAGATAGCGTAATAGTTTTTAGCTCAGACTCAACAGACATTTTTGTAAAAAAAGACCCCGCCCCGGGCCCCTTCGGGATCAGCCCTTGTCTCACAAACACCTCTCTATCTCAGCCCCCAATGGATACAGAAGAAAAAGACGAATCCAATTGTACAACCAATAAGTCTGTAGCTCAAACACACAATGTTTAAAAGTGGTTAAACGTCTTAAATCACACCCGCACAACAGTGGGAATCATTGGGTTAATTTATAGGATTCCCATAATATTTAAGAATTATACTACCCAACATCCGATTTGGATCAAACTTCTTCCTGCTATTGAGTAACACGAGGAAAACAATAAAATGGCCACCAGTGGACCCCCCACACCCACTCCTATCCCACCCCAACAACCAGTATACAGTATAGTAGGTCTCTATGTCTGACAAGTAGTATGGAGCTGCAGCTTGGAGTATTGCTACTTCATCCTATGTGATGTATTTCCTTTGAATCTGTTTGATTTCTTTCTCTCTCCTGTTAAGAGAGATTAGCCATTGTATTCGCATTAGTGTGAAAGTACCCGTTTTTTGCCCACTAGGTGCCGCTGTTCCTGCTACCGCTACATCATTTTATCAATGTTGCTGGTCTTTTGTGTTTATTAAATGGAACACAACATTTTCTTTGCGACTTTGGGTAGAAAACAAATAGCTTTTGCTAATGATACAAATAAATTGTGTAGTCATCCTCACAAGTCAAGCCAGTTCTCCATGAAAACATTTTAGTTCCTCCATGAAACCATCACCAGATTCACAGGGAATACATTACATAAGATGAAGACCAATCCTTCAAGACGCAGCTGTATACTATTTGTTAGACATAGCGAACTGATACTGTATACTGGTTGTTGTGGTGGGTTTGGCATGTGGTGTGGTGTGTCCGGGGTTGGTTTTTGATCATTTTATTGGCTTCTTCAAGTCTTATTCATAGTTGAGAATCAGATGTTAGGTACTATATTTATTTAAGATTACTTAAGCATCCTATAAATTAAAAGGACAATTTGAGTGCAAATAGAGGTGCACTGATATTTAAATTTTGGCCGATATCCAATATTTTCCTTGACAAAAAAATGATGCCGATAACCGAAATTTACAATTTTAGCAGCCATTTAAGCATTCTAGTACAGTTAAATAGTTAACACACACACACATGGACACAGCGGCCTAAGGCACTGCATCTCTGTGCAAGACGCGTCACTACAGTCCCTGGTTCGAATCCAGGTTGTATCACATCCGGCCGTGATTGGGAGTCCCATAGTGCGGCGCACAATTGGCCCAGCGTTGTCCGGGCCGTCATTGTAAGTAAGAATTTGTTCTTAACTGACTTGCCTAGTTAAATAAAGTTTACACACACCCACCACACTGACCAAAAAGTTATTTTGTTGGCATTTACGTATGTCCCCATTACCAGTAAAACATAATCAAAACCTATTTCTTTCACTTCGTTGTTCATTTGTTCAGTTGTTTCATTCTCAACCAGGATTTCTATGGAATGCCATTTGGGTCATTGCATGTCAAAAAAGATACACGTCAAATAACACAATTTGACGTGTCAAATAACGCAACATCTGTTTCAGTGGCTATAGTTATCTAGCTAACTATTTAGCTAGGTGACATCATCTAAAATAACCCTAGTTTATAAGACAATTCTTATTTGATTAATGGTGGTCGGACCCATCTGTGAAGCTAGCCACAATAAGGATTAGACACAATAGTGGACTTCAAAATAAAAGTATGGCATAATTCTACTATTTGTATTCATTTGCATTACTGTCAATGACACTTTTACTTGGAAGGCAAACCGCAAATTCCACTATTGTGCCTAATCCTAACTGTGGCTAGCTTCACAACACATAACCTGGTGCAGTCGAGCCTCACTAGCCAGATGAAGCTAACTGGCTGCTTATAACGTTAGCTTTGGGAAACAGACTTAAGTTGCTGACTAGCTATTTATTTTCATGAACTGAAGTTCAATTTCAATAGGCTAACAAAAAGTGGGAACCTAACTAATACTTACTCACAAGGATTCCTAAATAGTTGCTAAAAATAATGAAAATGACTGCAGGTTCTACTGGTCATTGTTTTCAGGCTGGTTGTATTGGTGTTAGCTAGGTACCAAGCTAGTTGCGGTTGAACAAACTATTCTTTATTACCAACAGGGTATTCTAAACACATCGTGGCCTGTATTTGCTTGTTTACAGACTTTTTTTGTACAGCTTTGACAGTGCTACAGTATCTTTTTTGACACACAAAGACCCAAACGGCATTCCGTAGTGTGTATGTCGTGAAGCTAATAGCAGTGATGCCATTACTGTGTATCTCCGGTAGGGCAACATCTGAAAAATAGTGCACTTGGTAGTGTGTACCGGTGCTCGACCAGTCGGCAAAAGCCAACATCGCCCACGACAGAGAAAGGTTGATTGTCAAGGGCAATATCTTGGCTTTAATGGGTTTCGCCTTTGAGTTGTCTCGCTGAAATTTTGTTACTCTTTCAAATGACTGCTCGATCCACTGAGCAGACATTGTGGGCTAGTTTAGGAATGCTGTGTTGCACGTATAGCGCAACATTTTACGTGGCGTCATTACGTCATGTACCTAAGTTATATAGGTAAGCACGTCATGACATCTGTTTTGCACATTAGGGTGTTAAACTAGACATCAGCCGATACCGATGTTGGCATTTTTAGCTAATACCGTCCGATTCCGATATGTTCACTGATATACCGTGTATCCCTAGGTTCAAATCAATTATCTTAATTTCTCAGAGATCAAATTATATTTTAATAAAATGCTAATCTTATTTGTCTCTAACTACAGAAACAATTTCAGCACAATCTGAAATGGTTGGTGTCAAGCCTCTTTCTTGTGCTTTTTGATGTGGAATGACCCTTGATGTTTTTAAGCACTTCTACAGGTCACCCCATGTCAGAAACCAAATTGATTCCTGTCTCGTTAACAGATTACCCAGATAATGTTATAGTACATATGTTATAATATGCTATTTTACATTAAATAAAACATCTTATTACATTCACAAGACCCTTTCATCAATAAAAAGTTACTTGCACTCTGGTTAACTTTCCTTTTGATGTACCTTTAGACTCTATAACTCTACACATCACTAAGAAATGTGTTGGTATTCTATGAGGTTGCTTTCCTTCAGAAATATGATATTCTAATCAACAGCCATTTCTACTTCTTACTGTCCATGAAGTGAACTACTATATTGACTTGATTATAATTGTGTTAGCTGAAAAGTGTTAGTTCTTCATAAACAACAAACAACAGAAACAAATGAAGTGGAAAGACCAGTGCTATGTAAGAAAGGGATTAAGCAGCTCTGTAAATGCACATAGCAGAGTTGAGATTAACAATTTGTAATAAACTAAGCCACAGGCGGTTGAGTGTGTGAAAGGCAGAAATTATGCAAACCTTTGGGGGCTTTAGCCCGTAAATGGAGAGTAACTGTGTGGCAGGTCTGAAACGTCTCTCCCTGGCTGCAGAAATCCAACCAGTGAGTTGTCTTTTGTTGTTTGTTTTGTGTTTTTTTGTTGATTTAGATGTAGTTTTGTTTCTAACAAACCTCATGTTTTACATAGGATCTCACCCTCGGTTAGCATAAAGCACTCCAGTATTTCTTAGTAAGTGAACAATAATGATTCTGATAATGACCTTATCAATATGTGCTGAAGTAGTTGCTTTTAAGTTGTTTGAATACACAGGAGATGGCATTATCTGTGATTCATGAACCTGTTTTGAAAAAAGGATAAGTCATAGTACAGTGAGTTTAACTAACTTGAATCTAATAGACTCACACATTCAACCTGAAAAATATCTACATAATGGAAAATGTATTGATTCTGTAAAATTGACTTTAGTGGTAGTTTAGAACATGTTTGCTCTATGGAGAAGAGAGGTAATAGTTTGAGGCTAACCTAAATCTCAGAATTTCGTGGAATTAGAGTGAGCTTTTAGCTGCTACTTTGTGAATGGTTAAAATGCACCCCCAAACAGATAAAAGTATATGTTACCAAGAATCTAACCACATAGTATTGTATAGGGATTATCCATCAGTTCCTGATTTCCACGTATTTAGGATTTTTAAAATCTTCTTTGAAGTTAATTTGTTTGTATTTCAATCATCATATCAATTAAATATTTGGCTTTTTGGCTTTGCCGAATTGAAAAAGACAGATGTCTCGAGGAGACAGTTAAAGGAGGAGGCATTCCGAAATGTTGGAAATATATATAGTTTTTTCTTCTGGTGATTGGTGTCCCAGTTTATAATAATTTGCTGTCATAACGTGTGCATACTTTACTGAAATACAGTCTATAGCTAAGGTTTGTTATAGCTTTGTTTTCTACTCAGTATGATCAAACTCCCTTTACAAGACAGAAAAGGCATTGAATGTTCCGAAGGGCAGAAAGGAAACATTAACATGTATCCTTGGTCCTGTTACGATGAATGATGTTTTGCTGCTGTTCTAATAATAGTGTGTGAGAAGTTTTCTGAACTCTGGCCATACGAGACCCACCCTTACCGGGCAGAACTGCACATTCTTAGTTCCTTTTTCATGTGAGAGATGAGCTATTTTTACCCAGAAAAGTCACTTCTTAACAATGACTGGCAGCCAAGAACCTGTTGGCCTGAACTCCACAATGAAATGATGTCTAATCAGTAGGCTATGTCATGTTAAGCAGTCTGTCTAGTTGGCTGGGAAAATAGACAGTATAGTGTATGATTTAGGTGATTCATCATATCATTAATACAAATCCATTTTTAACATAGTGACAGAGACACAATGTAGGCCTTACATGCAATCTACTTTCATCAATGTTTTACTGGATCTTGTAGGGCAATTAAGACAGTTCAAAGAATCACTGAAGTTAGATTCAACTCACATTTGTGGTGTGACTCAGTTCATAGTTTATACCGTAAAAGAAATGGCTATGGTAATAGATAGTTTTAGGCCCTAACTTGTTTATAAATATAAATTATCACTCATGGAATAGCCTTGTATCTTAATCATGGTGAAATATATCCCTGAAAACAAACCATGTCAAGGGTTTGTGCTATTCACTTGTAGATGGCTGAATGTGTCTGGGTCCTAGTTAATTCCTTCTCATACAGACCTTGGCCCAGTCACAGCTCTACTATACAGCCCTTTTGTCTGTGTGACGCCGCCAGGCCTCATTCCAGCCAAAGCTTTACCCTCTCCAGCTCCCTGCTCTATCCCACCGGGCCCGCCGGTGATGACAGGAAGTGGCAGGGTGACAAGTGGCCTGACCAGCAAATCAGGGCCTGCTGACACAGAGGGGAAAGAACGCAGCCCTAATCAGCCACACAACTGGAAAATAAGGCATGTTGTTGTGGCTCAGCTCAGGCGTACTGCCCCCCCCCCCCCACCACACACACACACTGAAATACAGGCTGGCTGATTGTGCATTTACATTTTTGAGAGGAAAGAGAACATGGAGCCTTGTCAATATAGCTGTATTAATCACTCTCACAGCATAGGAAATACGTTTAGGGTACACAGCAGGAGAAAGCTTGTATACCATAAAAGAGACATAAGACAGGCAGCTTACACACTTTTTTTGCATTCCTTTTATGGGCATACTGGCTATAAGTCTGCTGTGAGTGTTGTGCCATGATGTACAGTGCATTCGGAAAGTATTCAGACCCCTTTACTTTTTCCACCTTTTGTTACGTTACAGCCTTATTCTAAAGTGGATTCAAAATAATCCTCGTACATTTACACACAGTACCCCATAATGTCAAAGCAAAAACAGGTTTTTAGAAATTTTTGATAATGTATTACAAATAAAAAACGTCTTATGCTATGAGACTCGAAATTGAGCTCCGGTGCATCCTGTTTCCATTGATCATCATTGAGATGTTTCTACAACTTGATTGGAGTCCACCTGTGGTAAATTCAATTGATTGGTCATGACTTGGAAAGGCACCAACCTGTCTATATAAGGTCCCACAGTTGACAGTGCATGTCAGACCAAAAACCAAGCCATGAGGTCGAAGGAATTGTCTGTAGAGCTTCCGAGACAGGATTGTGTCAAGGCACAGATCTTGGGGAAGGGGTATCAATAAATGTCTACAGCATTGAAGGTCCCCAAGAACACTGGTCTCCATCATTCTTAAATTGAAGAAGCTTGGAACAACCAAGACTCTTCCTAGAGCTGGCCGCCCGACCAAACTGAGCAATCGGGGGAGAAGGGCCTTGGTCAGGGAGGTGACCAAGAACCTGATGGTCACTCTGACAGAGCTCCAGAGTTCCTCTGAGGAGATGGGAGAACCTTCCAGAATGACAACCATCTCTGCAGCACTCCACCAATCAGGCCTTCATGGTAGAGTGGCCAGACCGAAGCCACTCCTCATTAAAAAGCACATGACAGCCCGCTTGGAGTTTGCCAAAAGGCACCTAAAGGATTCTCAGACCATGAGAAACAATATTCTCTGGTCTGATGAAACCAAGAATTAACTTTTTGGCCTGAATGCCAAGCGTCACATCTAGAGAGAACCTGGCACCATCCCTACGGTGAAGCATGGTGGTGGCAGCATCATGCTGTGGGGATGTTTTTCAGTGGCAGTGACTGGGAGACTAGTCAGAATCGAGGGAAGATCAACGGGGCAAAGTACAGAGAGATCCTTGATGAAAACTTGATCCAGAGCGCTCAGGACCTCCGACTGTGGCAAAGGTTCACCTTCCAACAGGACAATGACCCTAAGCACACATCCAAGACAACAGGAGTGGCAAGACAGGAGTGGCTTCGGGGCAAGTCTCTGAATGTACTTGAGTGAATGTACTTGAACCCGATCGAAAATCTCTGGAGAGACCTGAAAATAGCTGTGCTGCGACACTCCCCATCCAACCTGACAGAGCTTGAGAGGATCTGCAGAGAATAATGGGAGGAACTCCAAAAATACAGGTGTGCCAAGTTTGTAGTGTCATACCCAAGAAGACTCGAGGCTGTAATCGCTGTCAAAGGTGCTACAAAGTACTGAGTAAAGGGTTGAAATACTTACAGTACCAGTCAAAAGTTTGGACACACCTACTCATTCAAGGGTTTTTCTTTATTCATACTATTTTCTACAATAGAATAATATTGAAGACATCAAAACTATGAAATAACACAAATGGAATCATTTATTAACCAACACAAGTGTAACAAATCAAAATATATTTATTTTTGAGATTCTTCAAAGTAGCCACCCTTTCCCTTGATGACAGCTTTGCACACTCTTGGCATTCTCTCAACCAGCTTCATGAGGAATTATTTTCCAACAGTCTTGAAGGAGTTGCCACATATGCTGAGCACTTGTTGGCTGCTTTTCCTTCACTCTGCGGTCCAACTCATCCCAAACCATCTAAATTAAGTTTAGGTTGGGTGATTGTGGAGGCCAGGTCATCTGATGCAGCACTCCATCACTCTCCTTATTGGTCAAATAACCCTTACACAGCCTGGAGTTGTGTTTTGGGTCATTGTCCTGTTGAAAAACAAATGATAGTCCCACTATGCACAAACCAGGTGGGATGGTGTATCACTGCAGAATGCTGTGGTCGCCATGCTGGTTAAGTGTGCCTTGAATTCTAAATAAATCACAGCAAGGCACCCTACACCAGCAAGGCACCCTACACCATCACACCTCCTCCATGCTTCACGTGGGAACCACACCACACTACTCGCAATCTGAGGTGCAGTTAGCTCTAATGTTGTCCTCTGCAGCAGAGGTAACTCTGGGTCTTCCTTTCTTGTGGCTGTCCTCATGAGCGGCAGTTTCATCATAGCGCTTGATGGTTTTTGCGACTGCACTTGAAGAAACTGTCAAAGTTCCTGAAATGTTCCGTATTGACTGACATTCATGTCTTAAAGTAATGATGGACTGTCGTTTCTCTTTGCTTATTTGAGCTGTTCTTGCCTTAATATTGACTTGGTCTTTTACCAAATAGGGCTATCTTCTGTATACCACCCCTACCTTGTCAGAACACAAGTGATTGGCTCTAAAGCATTAAGAAGGAAAGAAATTCCACAAATTAACTTTTAACAAACCACACCTGTTAATTGAAATGCATTCCAGGTGACTACCTCATGAACCTCAGTACTCCTGAGTGGCGCAGTGTTCTAAGGCAAGAGGTGCAAGAGGCGTCACTATAGTCCCTTGTTGGATTCCAGGCTGTATCACATCCGGCCGTGATTGAGAGTCCCGTAGGGCGGTGCAAAATTGGCCCTGCGTCGTCTGGGTTTGGCCGGGGTAGGCCGTCATTGTAAATAATAATTTGTTCTTAATTTAACTGACTTGCCTAGATAAATTAAGGTTTAAAAAAAGTTGGTTGAGAGAATGCCAAGTGTGTGCAAAGCTGTCATCAAGGCAAAGGGTGGCAACTTTGAAAATCCTCAAATATAAAATATATTTTTAACAACATTTTGAAAAAGTCCAAATTTCTGCATACTTTCCAAATGCACTGTAATTGTCTGGACTGAGGTATCATTGATGGCTAACTCATCAGGTTTTGTATACCTGCTGTTATATGAATCATTCTTCAATCAATTTGTTCATTTTTAAAATTCCAGTTTTGGTATCATGATTAAGATAACCCAATACTAGTATATGTGTTGAATAACCCAAAGCTAGTATATGCAAGTGTTTTTCTGTACATGAGCAGTTACTTTGCTCATTTATATGAATCTGTAGATAGTCTTTCATCATGTGTTTCAACATTCCAGAGGTAAAAACCAAGTCTTTAAATAGGCTACTATTCCTTATAACACTTGTGTAATTACAAAAATGGTAGAGCTTGCTGTTACAAAAAAAATCATATTATTACTGTGTTACTGCACAGGTATTAGAGCAACGTTTTATCATAATCACATATTAGCCTACAGTAAATGTCGAAAGAGGGCAGAACCGTGAGCTAGAGAGCTATCCTCTTTGCATGCATGTACGTGTGTGTGGGTGTTAAAAAATCTAAAAGAGAAATTGTGCTGGTGTGATCACTGAGCACAAGTGATCTCTGAGAGGCAGGCAGGCAAGCAGAAATGTGATGAATTACAGGATGCAGTCTCAGTGAGCTGCATGTTGGGTGGCTCTCCCTCGCCTTGCGAGGCCCAGCTACCAGAGGATGTGGTTACTTCCTGTAGTGGAGCAGCTTAGTAGAGAAAGAGAGCTGGGGGAAAACATGTCCCCTTAGTACGCTAAAACCAAAAACGTTTTTCTGCTGCAGCTACTCATTCAGAGAGGTATACTCAGTGGCTAAACTTTCATTTGACACAGTGCCAGTATAGAAGCTATATAGAGATTGTTTTATCTTCTGTGTAAAATCTTCTCCCAATAAATTCTGTTCAGTGTTCTGTTATCAAATTTCTGTTAGTGGACAAGTTTTAATGCATCATTAAGAGAAGACTGATATATTTTCCCTTTGGTTTCTGTGGAGTCAGTGTGCCTCTTTTTCTAAAATAAGCTGATAATACCTCCCTCAGTAGGTTTCCTGACATTATTATTATAACATTTTGGGGGGGTTTGAGGCTGATCAATAATTTTAGTCCCCAAGTGCAATCGCCTCTCTCTCATGCCTTTGAAACATTGTTATTGTCTGCCCCACCCTCCCCTCTCTAGTGAGTAAGGGAGTGTAAATTAACATGCAAAGAGTATTTAATGGAATAGTATGAACATGCAAAAAGTATCTCGAATTAAAGACAAAAATGTTTCACACTGCTTTGATAAAAGTTGTGGTTGAATATCAGCCTAAATCCTTGCATCAAATCAAATCAATTTATAAAGCCCTTCTTACATCAGCTGATATCTCAAAGTGCTGTACAGAAACCCAGCCTAAAACCCCAAACAGCAAGCAATGCAGGTGTAGAAGCACGGTGGCTAGAAAAAAATCCCTAGAAAGGCCAGAACCTAGGAAGAAACCTAGAGAGGAACCAGGCTATGAGGGGTGGCCAGTCCTCTTCTGGCTGTGCCGTGTGGAGATTATAACAGAACATGGCCAAAATGTTCAAATGTTCATAGATGACCAACAGGGCCACTGTGGCCCCCCACTGTGGCCCCATCCGACGATACACCCGGACAGGGCAAAACAGGCAGAATATAACCCCACCCACTTTGCCAAAGCACAGCCCCCACACCACTAGAGGGATATCTGTATTATGTATTATGGTTGTATTATGGCTTTTGGTTACCGCCGTCAAAGTAGTATTTGTAACCTAACTGATGTACTATGATGCATTAGCTGCCTGCTCATTAATCTGTTCCACTGTGATATTTTGGACACCATTTATTCTGAAACGATGTGTATCCACCCTGCTATAACTGTAAATCTTCAAGAGATGTTATGTTACTCTGTCAAAATGTTTAATCAAAAATAGTTTTTGTGAAGTTAGTGTGCTTATTTTCCTGGCCCTGTATTGTCATGTAGGTCCACTCCTGACCTGCTGTGAAAAGCCTAATGCCTGGGGTCATAGGCAGATGATGGTTCATGCTAATGCCTATAAGGCCCATTCCCCATTGATCAATCAAAAAATTACTTTTGTATTTGCATAAATCACTGTAAGGAACTCTATAACAATCTCTATAATGTAGATTGATTCTCATCAATCTCAAATTCTCAATCGGAGGCATCACATTTATAAGCAAATTTGTTGTAAATCAGTTAAACCATCACATGTAAAAAAAAAAAAAATTTTTTTTTATTTTGACAGAATTCATTGGTTGTCAGTCATAGCGTACTAACTCAATTATTTTGGTTTCCTCAACAGATTAGTGTGCGAGTTACCACAATGGATGCAGAGTTGGAGTTTGCCATCCAGGCCAACACAACGGGAAAGCAACTCTTTGACCAGGTAAGAAAATTGCTTGCTCTACTGAAACAAGGCAAATTACATGTTCTTGTTGTGCTTTCATTCATTGCCAATCAGTGTAAATTGCAAGCAGGGGAATGGAAGCCCAGTTGTGGGACTGGAGTGGAGGGTCTATTTTAAGAGGATCTCTCACTGTTCCTTTTATTAAGTCAAGCTGTGCTCTATGGCGTAGGCTCTAGTCTCTCTTCAGCTGCAGACAGAATGTTAGTCATAGAATCCACTGGCAGCACAAAGGACCTCCATTTCCAAGACAATAAAGGCACGCTTTGTCCTGTTAACTTTTCATTTGCACTTGCTTTCCAAGTGGGCGGAATAATTTCCCCTGGTGAACATGTGCTCGCTCATTGAAATTACACCATTAGAAATACACTACATGACCAGAAGTATGTGGACACCTGCTCGTCCAACATCTCATTCCAAAACCATGGGCATTAATATGGTCCCCTATTTTATTTAATGTGTTTTTTATTTAACCTTTAACTTGGCAAGTCAGTTAAGAACAAATTCTTATTTTACATTACAGTACACCCTTTGCAGCTGTAACAGCCTCCACTCTTTTGGGAAGGCTTTCCACTAGATGTTGGAACATTGCTGCAGGGACTTGCTTCCATTCAGCCACGAGAATTAGTGTCACGCCTAGGGTTGCACATTTTGGGGAATATTCAGAGGTGGGAACTTTCCGTGGGAATTAATGGGAATATATGGGAAGTAACGGGAATATATGGGAATATATGCAAATGAATATCAATACTATTTAAATTTAGATGTTTTTTGCATTGGATATATTTACCATATCATATGGAGACAGAAACATAAACCTTTTACCTTATCATAAGTAGACATAATGGCAAATTATGAAATCCTTCCAATATAAATGTTTAAAAACTAAAGAATTAAACTTGAAAGTGAGTTGACTCTTCACGTGGGATGATTTCACTGAACAACAAAAGAAAGAGAATATTGAATGATCCCCAATGATCCATTGTATCTCCCAAAAACATTGTAAAAAATCTGTTAAATGATAGTCTAGAAACTAAAGCTTTAGTTGTCTTCCTCTCATGTCTTCTCCCAAGAGGTGGACCTCTTCAATGTCCACCTCTTGAACACCAGACTCTGAGGCCTCATGTTCAATGTCACTTTCCAACCTTGCTAAGGATGGCTCGTTGTCAGGCTCAAAAAGCCTCAAATTTGCCTGGATGGCCCTCAATTTTTCAGCCCTTGTATTGGTCAGCCTGTTGTGTGCTTTGGTGTGTGTGTTCCCAAACAAGGACCAGTTGCGGCACTTGCTTTCCAAGTGGGCGGAGTAACTTGAAAGTCACCAAGCTCTTCAGTAAGGCCATTCTTCTGCCAATGGTTGTCTATGGAGATTGCATGGCTTTGTGCTCAATTTTATAAACCTTCCAGCAACGGATGTGGCTGAAATTGCCAAATCCAATAATTTGAAGTGGTGTCCATATACTTTAGTATATATATTGTACATCGTGATTCTAAACTGCCTTGACTGAGGTTTAGTGATGGTGTGATGTGCAGGCAGTGGTGGTGTGTATAAACATTGTCTTCTTAATGGGAAACACCCCTACCAGGCTGTTGACACAGCAAATGTAAACACAGCAGATGTTTCTTGAAGGCATTCAGTTGTAAAACTGACTAGGTATCCCCCTTTCCTTTCTCCAAGGAATTTAATGCATGAGTGGTTATCAGTCCCTAACCGTCTCAAACTTTTCTGCCATGCCTGTTTGTGTGAGGAGAGGAGAGGTTTTGGTCCCACTAGTTTTACAGTGGCTCTCTCAGACAGAAATATGTCATGGCTGTATGGCAGGCCAGCCTGGCCTCAGAGAATGTCTGTATTGTTTTAGCAGAAGGGCCAGACTCTTGAATCACTCCCAAGGCATCCATCACCAATGTTATTATGGCTGTTGTGTCATCCCTATTTCACTTCATGATTATAATCACATAGATTTTTTTGTTTCTCTTATATTTATTATTATAGATTTTTAAATGAAGTGTGGACTTTGCGGTCCTGGCATATCTGTGTCAGGACGGCCCACAGACCCCTCCCTGTAAGTGGCAGTTGGTGTAGTGGGCAATCTGGGCAGAGGACTAGATGACTCCCTCCACAGCCATTAGATAAGAGTTTCCACTGTATTTTTACTCGGTCTATCAGTCAGCGGGCTGTAAGGGGCAGAAATGCTGTAGCACAAAGTTTAACGTGTGACTCAATTCTTATTTCAATCTAGTTTTGATAGTACATACAATGGGTGTCTTTCACTAGTTAGCCTAATGGATTCAAATCTCCTGTTTGTTTGTGTTTGTGTGAGAGAGAGATGATCTACTGATATAACAAAAAAAGATGACCAATGTCTAGGGTAGAAACATGAGGAGTTGTGTTGAGCTTAAACTGCTGTTCACCACGTAGGTCCAAGCAATTACTCTTAGGAAATGGCTGGCAACTGCATTATCCCTCAGGCCAGCATTTATTCATTTATATCCAATTTTGTGAATGAGTTCAGTGTGTTTAAAAATTAAAGTAGTTAGCTTACTATTTTAGCATTGTCAATAGGTTTAGCTTTGAAATGGGTATTTGATTCTGGGTTTTTTTATCTGAAAAAAACGGTATTCATTTTAAAGATAAGTTGAATGTCTAAGGACTAAGCTAAGATGTTTCTGTATTCATTTCCTCAGTATAATTTCATATAACTGTATAGAAAGACTTGAGAGGATTAAATCTTCAGATTCTTTTAAATGAATGACTCAACCATCATGCACCATTACCTAAGTTAAAACCTGACCTGAAACAAGAATGTCATGTAACACTGTTTTTACAAACAATTTAACACAGTTAACCCCTGTTAAGAGTTGGGTTACATTTTTTTTTAATTGTGTGCCCTAAGGTTGTGAAGACAATCGGACTGCGGGAGGTGTGGTTCTTTGGTCTGCAGTACCAGGATACAAAAGGTTTCTCGACCTGGCTCAAGCTCAATAAGAAGGTGAGCGCCTCCATTTAAACAAGGATATAGTGAACAAGGCTTCCATGCCACCTTAAGTAAGAGAAAGAGAAACTGCTCCTTGCGCCTCCACTCATCTTTATGACCCCTGACACTAGGTGACAGCCCAGGATGTAAGGAAGGAGAGCCCACTGCTGTTCAAGTTCCGGGCCAAGTTCTTCCCTGAGGATGTGTCAGAGGAGCTGATCCAGGAGGCCACCCAGAGGCTGTTCTTCCTGCAGGTAAAGGAAGGGATCCTCAACGATGACATCTACTGCCCCCCGGAGACGGCTGTGCTGCTGGCCTCCTACGCCGTGCAGGCCAAGTACGCCGATTACAACAAGGAGATTCACTTGCCAGGATACCTGTCCAGTGAAAAACTGCTGCCTCAGAGGTGAGGCCTCCACCATCTTTGGAGTCTACATAACACCTTTTGATTGCACCTTCGTACTCTCATGTTTTTATGGTGTCATATAATTTTGTCTTTGTGTTTTTAGGGTCCTGGACCAGCACAAGCTCAACAAGGAGCAGTGGGAGGAGAGAATCCAGGTGTGGCATGAGGAACACAAGGGCATGCTCAGGTACTGAATCACACACACACATTACTTACTCACCCCTCCTAGCTCTGTTGTCCCTGGCCTATTTCCACACTATGAGGTTATGATAATGCCCTTTTAGTGTAAGAGCTGTTTGACAAGACCGGCTGAAATTTCAGCCTGTTTTGGTGGGATGGATTTTTTTTCCTGCCTGGTGTCATCACTAGGTGGTAAATTAGTTAATAGACCAACAGAAAGAAGAAAGAGTGTTCCAAATCTCTTTGCCAATAACAGCTAGATTTCAGTTTTTCCCTCCCCACTTAGACCACTGTCAGATTTTGTAAATTATTTTTACCATTTTAATTGAAATGAATCACAGTAAGGCACGTAATTGTTACCCGGAAATCATTTGATATTGAGATAAAAACTTCTGCATTGGACCTTTAAAAACTCTAATCTAGTGATGGGAAACCAAGGCTTTCTAAACCCTTTTGGGGCTTTCACCAAATTGTGGTGCCATTTTTACATTTTATTACACTGGTCTTTTAACACATTATTGACATCTGCTGAACAGGAATAATAATAACATTTTTCAAAATGTTTATTTAGACTTGTTTTCCCATTGCATCGATCAGAACTTTGTGGTGCAATGGATAGGTGTGAGTGTTGGTAAACTAAATTTAGTTAGAATATGGGGTTTGCATCCCACATTCTACTTACCCTTTTTGCCTCCAGGTTCGCTATGTTTTCTAAAACTGTGCATCCATGGTATTATTTAGGATGCTGAAGACAAAAGATGATCATAGGCTACACTAAATAAAACAAATTATTTGAACACCAGTGGGAAGATGGGTTCACAGTAAAAAAATTTTTAAACTATAGCCAAGATTCAATCTTGTGCCTATGCTGGTGTCTTATCCCAAATCTCCATCCCTACCTGCTGAGCTACCGTTTAGGTGCTATAAACTGAAAAACATGAAGTAAATTGGTAAATAAGGTGTCCAGCAGAGGTTGGTGTTTGAAAGCAACTTTGTATCAAAGAAAGCACCCCGGTGAAATCAGTGGGATCTCGCATTTTGCAACACCCATTTTGAAAAAGCATGTGATCAACCGAAGCTTCAGACGCCATTGATCATGTGGTAATGTTACTTTGAAACTATCCGTCATTGGTATATGCTTCAAAACGAGTAATAAATCAGTAGTGTGACGTCCAAGCTTCAAATGTCATCATCACATGGTATTGTTACTTTGATACAAGCATCGTTACATTGTGTCCAATCAGTAGTGCTTTGAAAACTGCATCGGAGCGTCGGAGCTCTGGTATCAATCATTCAATCACTACTCTAAACTGATAACACTTGTAATGCCCCCTATGTTATGTTCAGAACATTTGATTGTGTATTCATTGGAGTTGTGCACATCTTTCACCCCTGAGTCATTCATGCAAAATCTAGGTTTTTCGTGAATCTTTTGTGAAATACCGTGAGAGCATTTTACCATAACTTGACAT
Source organism: Oncorhynchus nerka (assembly GCF_034236695.1). NCBI lineage: Eukaryota > Metazoa > Chordata > Actinopteri > Salmoniformes > Salmonidae > Oncorhynchus > Oncorhynchus nerka. The sequence goes on along the minus strand of NC_088405.1, from coordinate 61,428,267 downwards.
GCACATTTATTTGTTTGCAAACCAGAATTTTTATCATTTTAATCCAATGGCATGTTGTGAGCATGATGAGAAATACAGTTTCATTATCCTACTAGGGGTATTGTTAAGTAGTTGGCTATGGCTGATGAGCTTTCTAAACCTCCCAGCCATATAGAAATTAAATATGAAATTAAATTACTAGGGATCTATATACAATGCCCTCGGAAAGTATTCAGACCCCTTGACTTTTTCCACATTTTGTTAGGTTACAGCCTGATTGTAAAATTGATTAAAATGTATTTTCCCCCCTCAATCTACACACAATACCCCATAATGACAAAAGAAAAACTGTTTTAGTGATTTTTTTAAATTCTTTTTTTTTAGCGGAAATATTACATTTACATAACTATTCAGACCCTTTACTCTGTCAACGATTACAGCCTTGAGTCTTTTTGGGTATGACGATACAAGCTTGGCACAACTGTATTTAGGTGTTTCTCACATTCTTCACAGCAGATCCTCTCAAGCTCTAAGGTTGGATGGGGAGCGTTGTTGCACAGGTATTTTCACATCTCTCCAGAGATGATTGATCTGGTTTAAGTCCAGGCTCTGGCTGGGCCACTCAACTATATTCAGAAACTTGTCCCAAAGCCTCCCAGTCCTAGTCCCAGTCCCAGTCTCCCAGTCCCTGCCCCTGAAAAAACATACCCACAGCATGATGCTGACTCCACCATGCTTCACCGTAGCGATGGTGCCAGGTTTCCTCCAGATGCGACGCTTGGCATTCAGGCCAAAGAGTTTATTCTTGGTTTCATCAGACCAGATAATCTTGTTTCTCATGGTCTGAGAATCCTTCAGGTGCCTTTTGGCAAACTCCAAGCGGGCTGTCATGTGCCTTTTACTGAGGAGTTGCTTCTGTCTGGCCATTCTTCTATCAAGGCCTGATTGGTGGAGTGCTGCAGAGATGGTTGTCCTTCTGGAAGGTTCTGCCATCTCCACAGAGGAACTCTTGAGCTCTGTCAGAGTGACCATCGGGTTCTTGGTCACCTCCCTGACCAAGGCCCTTCTCCCCCGATTGCTCAGTTTGGCCAGGTGGCCAGCTTTAGGAAGAGTCTTGGTTGTTCCAAACCTCTGCCACTGTGTTCTTCCCCAGGTCTGTTCCTAGACCCAATCCTGTCTCAGAGCTCTACGGATAATTCCTTTGACCTCATGGCTTGGTTTTTGTTCTGACATGCACTGTCAACTGTGAGACCTCATATAGACAGGTGTGTGCCTATCCAAATAATTTCCAATCAATTGAATTTACCACAGTTGGACTCTAATCAAGTTGTAGAAACATTTCAAGGATGATCAATGAAAACAGGATGCACCTGAGCTCAATTTCAAGTCTCATAGCAAAGGGTCTGAATACCTACAGAAGCAAAAAAAGGTATGTGAATCCTTTGGAAATACCTGGATTTCTGCGTAAATTGGTCATAAGATTTGATCTGATCTTCATCTAGGTCACAACAATAGACACACACAGTCTGCTTAAACTAACAACACACAAACAATTATAAGTGTTCATGTCTTTATCGAATTCATTTTTCCGTCGATGATAGCAAGTTGTCCAGGCCTTGAGGCAGCAAAGCAGCCCCACACCATGCCGCTCCCTCCATCATACTTTACAGTTGGGATAAGGTTTTGATTTTGGTGTGTTGTGACATTTTTTATCCACACATAGTGTTGTGTGTTCCTTCCAAATAACTGAACTGTAGTTTCGTCTGTCCACAGAATGTTTTGCCAGTAGCGCTGTGGAACATCCAGGTGCACTTTTGCAAACTTCAGACGTGCAACAATAGTTTTTGGGGACAGCAGTGGCTTCTTCCGTGGTGTCCTCCCATGAACACCATTCTTGTTTAGTGTTTTACATATCGTAGACTCGTCAACAGAGATGTTAGCATGTTCCAGAGATTTCTGTAAGTCTTTAGCTAACACTCTAGGATTCTTCTTAACCTCTTTGAGCATTCTGCGCTGTGCTCTTGCAGTCATCTTTGCAGGACGGCCACTCCTAGGGAGAGTAGCAACAGTGCTGAATCCAGGCTGCATCACATCCAGTCGTGATTGGGAGTCCCATAGGGCGGCACACAATTGGCCCAGCATCGTCCGGGTTTGTAAATAAGAATTTGTTCTTAACTGGCTTGCCTAGTTAAAGGTTCAATTAAAAATAAATGAACTTCAGATCAAATTTGATGACCAATTTATGGAGAAATTCAGGTCATTCCAAAGGGTTCACATTATTTTTCTTCTCACTGTATATAAATAAGGTATTTCTGTTTTGTTTTTTTATATAAATGTGCAAACATTTCTAAAAACCTGTTTTCGCTTTGTCATTATGGAGTATTGTGTATAGATTAATGAGGATAAACACTTTTTTTGTAGAATAGACTGTAATGTAACAACATTTTGAAAAGTCAAGGGGTCTGAATACTTTCCAAAGGCACTGTACGTCCATACATTTTTAAAAACTGGTACCGTTTACCTTCAGACAAGTCCCGTGACACGGGTGCATCAATAGACTCTTACGAACAAAACTATTTTTAAAGTGATATCTGATTAAATGTATGGTGGTGAAGCTGCATACCGAAACCCTGATCCCTGCAGAAAGTGAAGAGTGCATTCAAAATCTACTCAGTACACAATTGACAGAGATACTGCATGGTTGATTTCTGTACGACGTCTACCAGTGCGTGCTGTAGTAAAGTGGAGCTGTTTTGCTAAAAGTACATTTTGTCTTATGCCTAATTGCCTTGATGAAGAGCGTTTAGAACACTTTTTATGCAACTGCTACAGAACTAAAGAAATATGGGATCTGATGAAGTTTTGATTTTGATGTAGGTGTCTTCGATACTCATATAGATGACAATACTAAAGAATGATGGTGGACAATAATATGTATTGTGAACAATAAGATTTGAAAGACAAGATGCATTGACTATAAAACTCATTTTTGTCCCCTCAAACTCTATTTTTAAACAAATCATAACAGAACTAGGGCTGCAGGTAGCCTAGCGGTCAAGAGCGTTGGGCCAGTAACCGTAAAGTTGCTGGTTTGAATCCCTGAGCCGACATCTGTCGATGTCCCGTTGAGCAAGGAACTTAACCCTAATTGCTCCTGTAAATTGCTCTGGATAAGAGCCTCTGCTAAATGATGTAAATGTAAACTAAAAAGAAGCTGGCCTACAGAAACTTCCATGGACACTATTAAATCTGTAAACCATGTAATGTAATTATGAACGCATGTATTGATGTGAAAGCTAAATTGTATATATATGAACTAGCCTATTATGATTGTAAAAAAAAATTAAATAAGTGATTTTAAAGATGTATGTTGGTGTAGCATGGTGTTGAATGCCATTTCTGCCCCATGCAACATTATACAAGATCACCTTCTCTACATGACTTGACAACTGATATAGTATCGCCTTTCTCTCTAATTGATTCATCAATGAAATTCAGATGAGTGGAATATATTGCTATATACAACCATTTAGTTCAGCAGTGCATTGTACACTACACTATAATTCTAAATGGTAGCACATACAGTGACTCATTCCACTTTGTCCTATGGAAACACACTGGCTGATGGAGAATTATGATGTAGTATTTACAGACACATACATATATGATTTGGTTTTACCTTCCAACATAAATTGATATCAAATTGATACATTTATTTTACAGTGTTCAGCAGTTATTAAACTATATACATGTACGTAAACTAGGCACTACATAATTTTGGTTCAGTAGTTATCCGTTTTGAGCAGTTTGATTAACTGATAGTTAAAGGTATTGTTAACAAATGACAAGCAAATTATATCAAAAGTAATGTGAATATTACATTTTGAAAAGCAGATGCCTAGATTGAATATGTATGCAAATTGAAAGAGTGATTTGGTGCAGTGAACAAATTACTTTGACTTTGTTTTTTTGTACTCAATCAATTGAAAATGTACTTAGTTTTTGAAACATGTGTTTTGATTTTTGTGCTTACAGTTGTGAAAATGTACCACATACTTGTGAACATTGCACCAGTCATTGAAAGAAAAGAAAAAAAGATTTAATGTAATTTGTAATACTTCCACAGAGAGGATTCAATGATGGAGTACCTGAAGATCGCCCAGGACCTGGAGATGTACGGTGTCAACTACTTCAGCATCAAGAACAAGAAAGGATCAGAGTTGTGGTTAGGAGTAGACGCCCTGGGACTCAACATTTACGAACAAAATGATAAGTGAGTGACTCATGTCGAAATATACACAACAGGGGTACTCACAAGTATGGGACTGAAATATGTTAAACATATGCTGTACAAACTTAGGTACAATGGTTGTTTTCTGATTATGACTATGTGCAAAATAGTGCAAATATCACTGTTTATATGTTATTTTTGCCTCAACAGGATGACACCTAAAATTGGATTCCCATGGAGTGAAATCAGGAATATTTCCTTCAACGACAAGAAGTTTGTCATCAAACCCATTGACAAGAAAGCACCAGTATGTAACCACCCTCTCTATACTCATCCATAGTTTATAAGGTTATACAGTATTATACAGTATCTCCTAGGTACAAAAAAATCATTATTGTTGCCATAATTATTTTTAGAAAGATTACTGGTATGGACACAGACATAACATAGTAAATATACATCTCGGACACTGTAATTAGTATGTTACATTTGGTATGGTTACATAAGTTACTTGAGACAAAAACAAATGTCTAGCAACCCAAAGGTTGCATGTTTGAATCTCATCAAAGACAACTTGAGCTACTTAGCTACTACCTTTTAGCTACTTAGCATGTTAGCTAACCATTCCCCTAATCTTAACCATTTTAGCTAAACCTTACCCTAACCTTAACCTAACTCCTACCCCTAGAGCTAGCTAATGTTAGCATTAGCCACCTAGCTAACATTGGTCACAACAAATTGGAATTCTTAACATATACATTTTGCAAATTTGTAACATATTGTACATTTTGGAAATTCGTAACATATTGTACGAATTGCAATTCATTACATATTATACAAAATGGATGATGGACATCCACAATTTAATACATACTATACGAAACGTAACAATTCAAACTAAATGGAGTGTCTGAGATTTATGTAGAAAATAATACGAAATGCTCTGAGACCACGTTGGATAGTCAAACATGCTTTCTCTTTTAGGACTTTGTATTCTATGCTCCACGACTGCGTATCAACAAGCGCATCCTGGCACTTTGCATGGGCAACCATGAGCTGTATATGCGTCGCCGCAAACCAGACACCATCGAGGTACAGCAGATGAAGGCCCAGGCCAGAGAGGAGAAGAACCACAAGAAGATGGAGAGGTCAGTGTCACCACCACCACACACACTCAAGCTACTGCTAACATGAGTCTATTTCAAGACATCAGACCTTTGGTTACTCCTGCCTCTGTGTCATCCTTGTACAATCCCAACAGCAATGCTCAAAAATAAAGCTGAACATGAAGGGCATCTGTGCATCAATTGATAGTTTCCAGTTGACACCCACTATTGTGGGTGTCAACTGGTGGCCACACATGAGGGTCTTTGTTATGAGTGGATTTTTCTTAAGAAATTCCCTCTAACTTCAGTAGCCATCAGAACAATGACAGATCTATTTAGCTAATGTTTACGTTGGCCTATTGTCTGATAAAGAAGGCTTGACAATGTTAGGAAGTTATCCATGTTCCCTCCCTTCTATATCCCTGTTTACTCTACGGCCTCTGTCCACCAGGGCACTGCTGGAGAACGAAAAGAAGAAGAGAGAACTTGCTGAAAAAGAAAAGGAAAAGATTGAAAAGGAGAAGGAGGAGCTTATGGAGAGACTGAAACAGATTGAGGAACAGACAAAAAAAGCTCAGCAAGGTTGGAAACACCCTATTTCTGTAGTATAAACAAACTATTTTCTTTACTCTTAAAGCCGGGAGTCTTATAAGTGTGGTTGGTCATAGCTTTTTATTGATTGTTGTCTAAATACACAAGTTGTGTGTTCACTCCATACAATGTAAAGCACTGTAAGGCCTAATTTATCCTTTATTTATGCAAGTTAGTCTTGTTGAGGTAAAACATATTTTGCAAGAGAGATTAATGAAGCCCAAGCTACAGTACACATAATTAATTCTGTCTATTATCATCATTACTGTGTGTGCAGAGTTGGAGGAGCAGACACGGAGGGCCCTGGAGTTGGAGCAGGAGAGGAAGCGTGCTCAGGAGGAGGCGGAGCGTCTGGAGAAGGAACGCAGGATGGCTGAGGAGGCCAAGACCGCCCTGCTCCAGCAGTCTGAGAACCAGATGAAGAACCAGGAACACTTGGTGAGTTACACACACATTAATGAACAGCACACGCAGTGTCAGCACGTAGCATTGTGCTACAGAGTGATGAGCTGAGTAAAGGGATGATTATGAATTACTGTAGTTCATTCATTGGAATATAACACATCAATTATTATTTGAATTGTATAGGAACATGTATTATCATGATAGTTTATATTATTATTCTAGAAATTGTGAAATGTATGAAAATCATTGTTTAACTTCTAGTTTTCTAACTGTGGTAGTCTTCACATGGTTTGGAAAGGAAAATAAGCAAACATCTGTTGAAACTTTCAAATCCAAATTCATGGAAAAATTGTTTCCACAGGCCACGGAACTGGCTGAGCTGACCTCAAAGATCTCCCTACTGGAGGACGCCAAGCAGAAAAAGGAGGATGAGGCAACGCAGTGGCAACAGAAGGTGTGGTCTCAGCTACTGCTCTCTTCATTCACTCTGACCTCCCCCACCTTCTCAAATGGTTTAGTCCCATGTGTCATTAAACTATAGTCAATGTTACAGTAATTTATCCATTAGAAAAAATTAAAAAATTAGGATGAACCATAGCCTAGCATTCAAGCTTAGCCCTGATTTGCTGTTCTGAAGTTATAGCAGTTGGGCACTGTTTGTTTTAAGATACCATACTTAGACTCCCTCTGGTGCAGGGCATTGCTCCATAGGAAGGGCCCCTCCTCTCCTCCCTGTGGGCATGGTGACTCATGCTGTGGTGTGGGCCTGGCTGTAAGGGGAGGGTTCTCTGTCTTTACGTTAGGGAAATCCTGTTTGCCTGGGAGGATATCTTTCACCCCATTGTGCTTTTTTCCCTATTTTATCATTTGAAAGAAAGCAAATCTAAATGGCAGGTCCCAAATGTCCTGTGATTGTGCTGTCTAGAACAAACCCATTTTCATACGATGGATTTATGAGCTTAGACTGTCACTGATTGGTGCACCTGTCACCCAGGGAATAAATGTATATTTTGGGTCCATTAGGACTGTAGAATCTTGTAGACGTCATATTTCTTCTGCCAGGGGGCAACAGCAAGATGGCACCAACAGAGAGGGTCGCCTCGCTTCTAGTCCTTACGAAACTATGCAGTATTTTGTTTTTTAATGTATTATTTCATACATCGTTAGCCCAGAAAATGTTAAGTTTTATTACATACAGCCCCGAAGAACTATTTGAAATCAAAGCGACGTCAACTTACCAACATTACGACCAGGAATATGACTATCCCGAAGCGGATCCTTTGTTCGCACCACCACCCAGGGTATTTGATGTGATCCCAGAGGCTGACCCAAAACAACATGGCCACAGAAGAGGTAAACAGAGTGGCCTCCTGGTCAGACTTCGGAGGTGTGCACTCCACCCACCACAGTCACCGGGATTCTTTGTGTCGCACCGACAGAAATAAAGATCTCTCTGGGAAGAATGGTGGGGGTGTATGCTTCATGATTAACGACTCATGGTGTAATCATAACAACATACATGAACTCAAGTCCTTTTGTTCACCTAACCTAGAATTCCTCACAATCAAATGCCGACCATATTATCTCCCAAGAGAATTCTCGTCGGTTATTGTCACAGCTGTGTATATCCCCCCTCAAGCCGATACCACGACGGCCCTCAAGGAACTTCACTGGACTCTAAACCATCATCCTGAGGCTGCATTTATTGTATCTGGGGATTTTAACAAAGCAAATTTGAGAACAAGGCTACCTAAATTCTACCTGCATATTGATTCTCGCACTCATGCGGGAAATACACTGGATCACTGCTACTTTAACTTCCGCTGCGCATACAAGGCCCTCCCCCGCCATCCCTTCGGCAAATCTGACCACAACTCCATTTTGCTCCTCCTGTCCTATAAGCAGAAACTCAAACAGGATGTACCCGTGACAATGCTGGCCTGACCAATCGGGATCCACGCTACAAGATTGTTTTGACCACACAGACTGGGAAATGTGCCAGGCAGCCTCAGAGAATAACATTGATTTATACACTGATTCGGTGAGTGAGTTTATAAGGTAAAGCATTGTAGATGTTGTACCCACAGTGACTATTAAAACCTACCATTCTCGCAAATCTGAAAGCGCGAACCACCGCATTTAACCATGGAAAGATGACCGGGAATATGGCTGAATACAAACAGTGCAGTTATTCCCTCCAAAAGGCAATCAAACAAGTGAAATGTCAGTATAGGGACAAAGTGGAGTTGCAATTCAACGGCTCAGACACGAGAAGTATGTGGCAGGGTCTACAGGCAGTCACGGACTACGAAAAGAAAACCATCCACGTCACGGACACTGACGTCTTGCTTCTAGACAAACTAAACACCTTTGCCAGCTTTGAGGATAATACAGTGCCACCAATGCGGCCCACTACCAAGGACTGTGGGCTCTCCTTCTCCATGGGCGACATGAGTAAGACATTTAAAAGTGCTAAACCTAGCAAGAATTCCGGCCCAGACGGCATCCCTATCCGTGTCCTCAGAGCATGTGCAGACCAGCTGGCTGGTGTGTTTACGGACTTATTCAATCTCTCCCTATCCCAATCTGCTGTCCCCATATGCTTCAAGATGACCACCATTGTTTCTGTACCAAAGAAGGCAAAGGTAACTGCACTAAATGACTATCGTGCTGTAGCACTCACTTCCCCCATCATGAAGTGCTTTGAGAGACTAGTCAAGGATCATATCACCTCCACCTTACCTGCCACCCTAGACCCACTACAATTTGCATACCGCCCCAATATGTCCACATGAGATGAAATCGCCATCATCACATAACGCTGCCCTATCCAATCTGAACAAGAGGAATACCTATGTAAGAATGTTGTTCATTGACTACAGCTCAGCATTCAACACTAGAGGTCGACCGATTATGATTTTTCAGCGCCGATGCCGATTATTGGAGGACCAAAAATGCTGATACCGATTAAATCGTCCGATTAAAAAATATATATATTTGTAATAATGACAATTACAACAATACTGAATAAACACTTATTTTAACTTAATATAATACATCAATAAAATCAATTTAGCCTCAAGTAAATAATGAAACATGTTCAATTTGGTTTAAATAATGCAAAAACAAAGTGTTAGAGAAGAAAGTAAAAGTGCAATATGTGCTATGTAAGAAAGCTGACGTTTCAGTTCCTAGCTCAGAACATGAGAACATATGAAAGCTGGTGGTTCCTTTTAACATGAGTCTTCAATATTCCTAGGTAAGAAGTTTTAGGTTGTAGTTATTATAGGAATTATAGGACTATTTCTCTCTATACCATTTGTATTTCATTAACCTTTGACTATTGGATGTTCTTATAGGCACTTTAGTATTGCCAGTTTAACAGTATAGCTTCCGTCCCTCTCCTCGCTCCTCCCTGGGCTCGAACCAGCAACACAACGACAACAGCCACCATTGAAGCAGCGTTACCCATGCAGAGCAAGGGAAACAACCACCCCAAGGCTCAGAGCGAGTGAAGTTGGAAAAGCTATTAGCGCGCGCTAACTAGCTAGCCATTTCACTTTGGTTACACCAGCCTCATCTCGGGAGTTAATAAGCTTGAAGTCATAAACAGCGCAATGCTTGACGCACAACGAAGAGCTGCTGGCAAAACCAACGAAAGTGCTGTTTGAATGAATGTATATGCGCCTGCTTCTGCCTACCACCGCTTAGTCAGATACTTAGATACTTGTATGCTCAGTTAGATTATATGCAACGCAGGACACACTAGATAATATCTAGTAATATCATCAACCATGTGTAGTTAACTAGTGATTATGATTGATTGTTCTTTATAAGATAAGTTTAATGCTAGCTAGCAACTTACCTTGGCTTACTGCATTCGCGTAACAGGCAGTCAGTCTCCTTGTGAGTGCAACGAGAGAGAGGCAGGTCGTTATTGCGCTGGACGAGTTAACTGTAAGGTTGCAAGATTGGATCCCCCGAGCCGACAAGGTGAAAATCTGTCGTTCAGCCCCTAAACGAGGCAGTTAACTCACCGTTCCTAGGCCGTCATTGAAAATAATAATGTGTTCTTAACCGACTTGCCTAGTTAAATAAAGGTATAAAATAATAATAATAAAATAAAAAAATCGGCGCCCAAAAATAGCGATTTCCGATTGTTATGAAAACTTGAAATCTGCCCTAATTAATCGACCATTCCCATTAATCGGTCGACCTCTATTCAACACCATAGTACCCTCCAAGCTTATCATTAACCTCTTGATTCTAGCCATCCCGGATCCGGGATCGTGAATACAGCCTCAAGCTCATTACCATAACGCAATGTTAACTATTCATGAAAATCGCAAATGAAATGAAATAAATATGCTAGCTCTCAAGCTTAGCCTTTTGTTAACAACACTGTCGTCTCAGATTTTCAAAATATGCTTTTCAACCATAGCAAAACAAGCATTTGTGTAACAGTATTGATAGCTAGCATTTAGCGTTAGCATTCAGCGGGCAACATTTTCACAAAAACAAGAAAAGCATTCAAATAAAATAATTTACCTTTGAAGAACTTCGGATGTTTTCAATGAGGAGACTCTCAGTTAGATAGCAAATGTTCAGTTTTTCCAAAAATATTATTTGTTTAGGACAAATCGCTCCGTTTTGTTCATCACGTTTAGCTACGAAAAAAACCTGTATCCAGGAGTGTAATTATCCCGCAAGCTCATTAGCATAACACAACGTTAACTATTCATGAAAATCGCAAATGAAATGAAATAAATATATTAGCTCTCAAGCTTAGCCTTTTGTTAACAACACTGTCATCTCAGATTTTCAAAATATGCTTTTCAACCATAGCAAAACAAGCATTTGTGTAACAGTATTGATAGCTAGCGTAGCATTTAGCGTTAGCATTCAGCGGGCAAAATTTTCACAAAAACAAGAAAAGCATTCAAATAAAATAATTTACCTTTGAAGAACTTCGGATGTTTTCAATGAGGAGACTCTCAGTTAGATAGCAAATGTTCCGTTTTTCCTGAAAGATTCTTTGTGTAGGAGAAATCGCTCCGTTTTGTTCGTCACGTTTGGCTACCAAAAAAAAAACGAAAATTCAGTCATCAAAACGCCAAACTTTTTTCCAAATTAACTCCATAATATCGACTGAAACATGGTAAACGTTGTTTAGAATCAAGCCTCAATGTGTTTTTCACATATCTCTTCGATGATATATCGTTCGTGGAAGTCTCCTCTCTCCTCTGAATCATATGGATGAATGCGTGCAGCTGAAGATTACACACCAATTTCGACAAAGGACACCGGGCAGACACCTGGTAAATGTAGTCTCTTATGGCCAATCTTCCAATGATATGCCTACAAACACGTCACAATGCTGCAGACACCTTGGGGAAACGGCAGAATGTGTAGGCTCGTTCAGGGCGCATTCACAGCCATATAAGGAGACAATGGAAAACAGCGCCTCAAAAATTTTGCTCATTTCCTGTTTGAAGTTTCATCTTGGTTTCGCCTGTAGCATCAGTTCTGTGGCACTCACAGATAATATCTTTGCAGTTTTGGAAATGTCAGAGTGTTTTCTTTCCAAAGCTGTCCATTATATGCATAGTCGAGCATGTTTTCGTGACAAAATATCTTGTTTAAAACGGGAACGTTTTTTCATCCAAAAATGAAATACTGCCCCTAGTGTTCCAAGAGGTTAAGCTTGAGGCCCTGGGTCTCAACCTCGCCGTGTGCAATTGGGTCCTGGACTTCCTGACGGGCCACCCCCAGGTGGTGAAGGTAGTAAGCAACATCTCCACTTCGCTGATCCTCAACACTGGGGCCCCACAAGGGTGCGTGCTCAGCCCCCTCCTGTACTCCCTGTTCACCCATGACTGCGTGGCCATGCACGCCTCCAACTCAATCATCAAGTTTGCAGACAACACATCAGTAGTGAGCTTGATTACCAAGAACGACGAGACACACACTTGGAGTGTGGTGTCAGGAAAACAACCTCTCACTCAACGTCAACAAAACAAAGGAGATGATCGTGGACTTCAGGAAACAGCAGAGGGAGCACCCCACTATCCACAACGACAGAACAGCAGTGGAGAAGGAGGAAAGTTTTAAGTTCCTCGGCAAATACATCACGGACAAACTGAAATGGTCCACCCACACAGGCAGTATGGTGAAGGCGGCGCAACAGCGTCTCTTCAACCTCAGGAGGCTGAAGATATTTGGCTTGTCAGCTAAAACCCTCACAGACTTTTACAGATGCACAATTGAGAGCATCCTGTCGGGCTGTATCACCGCCTGGTACGGCAACTGCACCACCCACAAACGCAAGGCTCTCCAGAGGGTGGTGCGGTCTACGCAACGCATCACCGGGGGCAAACTACCTGCCCTCCAGAACACCCACAGCACCCGATGTCACAGGAAGGCTAAAAAGATCATCAACAACAACCACCCGAGCCACTGCCTGTTCACCCCGCTACCATCCAGAAGGTGAGGTCAGTACAGGTGCATCAAAGCTGATACTGAGAGACTGAAAAACAGCTTCTATCTCAAGGCCATCAGACTGTTAAACAGCCATCACTAACACAGAGAGGCTGCTGCCTACATACAGACTGGAAATCATTGGCGACTTTAATAAATGGATCACTAGTCACTTTAATAATGACACTTTAATAATGTTTACATATCTATTTTATACCATCTATTGCATCTTGTCTATGCCGCTCGGTCATCGCTCATCCTTATATTTATATGTATATATTCTTATTCCATCCCTTTACTTAGATTTGTGTGTATTAGGCAGTTGTTGTGGAATTGTTATAATACTGTTAGATATTACTGCACTGTCGGAACTAGAAGCACAAGCATTTCGCTACACTCGCAGTCACATCTGCAAACCAAGTGTATTTGACCAATAACATTTGATTTTATTTGAACAGATTCAGACAGGTGAAAGATTGGCTAATACTGTGCTGTAGTGACACAAAATCCTTTATTGATATATTAGATTATACTGGACTCGGCTAAACCATTAGCTAACACTGTAGTTCACCTGAAGTTCACCCCTATGTTTGTTTTTATCACATAACCTATTGATTGATATTCCTTCTCCTGAATCAGTTCATACCATGAGTCATTAACATTAGTGGCTGCCCCCCTTAGGCGTGCATGGTGCAGGAGGACCTGGAGAAGACCAAAGAGGAGCTGAACAGCAAAATCATGGCATCACACATACAGGAGCCTATGCAGGCCGAGAACGAGCATGACGAGAACGACGAGACCAGCGACCAGGCCAGTGCCGAGTTCACGGGCGGCATCTCCTACAAAGACCGCAGCGAGGAGGAGCGTATGACCGAAGCCGAGAAGAACGAGCGCGTGCAGCAACACCTACTGGTGAGTGACCGACTGTGGCTGCTGTCCACATCAAACACCTCCAGGACTAGAGACACAGCTGTTTATAGGGGTTGCATCACTCTTTATGATATTGTAGAGATTACAAGAATGGGGCCTATAAACATGTCCTGGTATGCCTGTGTTGTTGTGTGAGCCGTAGTGAGACTTGGCAGTAATGTTATCTTTCCTCTACCAGGCTTTGAGCTCGGAGTTGGCCATCGCTCGAGATGAGACCAAGAAAACCGCAAATGACATCATCCATGCGGATAATGTGAAAGCTGGACGGGACAAGTACAAGACCCTCCGGCAGATTCGGTCGGGCAACACCAAGCAGCGTATAGACGAGTTTGAATGTATGTGATGTATCTTGTTTGCAACTACTATAACCCCCACAGCGGTGCCATACTTGGTCCATTCATTCTAGACTGCAGACCTGCCTCACACAAGCTACAGTGCCTTTTACCCAAACAAGACCAGAATACATATCAAAAAGCAAAACAAAAGTACAGCAAAAATGTATATGAATAATGGTGCACAAATCACATTACAAGTAATGTTATTCAGAATTATGAAATAAGTGGATGCATCAGGGAATTTTTTTTATAGAAGAATGGTTTAAAGTGAATAAAATTTGATAATACATTTTTCCAGCGTTTGAATTTGGGTTATAGATGGAGGGTGTTTTTATTGATTATAATTTAGTTTTTTTAAGTGATTCATCTCTCACACTGTTTTAAACTAAAAATTAACAAAACAACACAATGCAGGACAGCTGCAATTACGTTATGGTTGGCCACATTTTAGGTGTCATTATTTCAGAGCAGATTTGTTTGTTTTGAAGTAGACTTATTACTGTAAGCATTTTCCACAAATTAAGAGAAAACATCAAACTGTAATTAGATTGTAATTAGATTGTAGTTTTTTATTATATTCTAATTTTAGGCATTTAAAGAGATTGTTGTCTTTCTAAGAGAAGGACATCTTTGTTTGGAAACTCTCAACAGTATTACTTTTACATAAGATTTTATTAAGTCCATATGAAATAAGCGCTGGAATACCACGTTTTCCATTTTCAGAGAGACACATACTTATGAATGACTCTTTATAGACCAAGTGTATTTGCTATGACATATAGCCATGCACACTAGTAGCTACCATGATTAGGGGTTTGTTTTTGTATATCAATCCTTTGCTAAGTATTTTATTATATGGAATTTTTAGAAATATGATTCTAAGGCCTGTCTTGAAGGATTTATTTTGTGATTTGGATTTTTCAATAAAACAGGTTATGATGTGTAAAAAGATGGATGTCTTATGAAATGTAAAGTTGTCTGCATGCTTCCCATCCGAAACAGTTCAAAATAGTTTGTGTATATATTATGACGTTTTGGTCTTCTGTAATGTTGTTTTTTTTGGCTGTTCGTGCACACAATTGTAGTTTCTTGAGGTAAATTGAAATTCGGTAATTGAAGTCTATGCGCCTTCATCATTGGTCAACAGTAGGGATTCTTCAATCAAGTGTTTGTTGTCAGTCAGCGTGAGACAACTCGTTTTCATGCAAAAATCACTTGAGAAATACTACAACAAACATCTTAGATATAAAATTGCGCCACTAACACCTTATTTTAGATTAATTCAGATTATTTTGAGGATGTGTACACTGGCTACGGCGCCTCAAGAGGGACAAAGAGTAGTAACGACCCTGGGTTTACAAGAGCGGATATCGACTCTGCCGCTTGAGCATGCTTTTGCCGCACAGTCGATAGCGCGCTGGACTTCGGGCTAGAAGGTCGAGCGCTCGAGACCTGCTCCCTGCCTGTTTCATTACGTTATAACCTCAGGGTCGTTACTCTACTCCCCCATTTCAAAGAGCGCGTACTCGCGCTAGCTTGCGACTCAACGTCATATAGGAACGTGCCCACATGCCACGCGCCCATATTGCCGCTACTTTCTCATTCATTTTTCAAGCGAAGGTCTTATAAGGGAGTATGCGAGGCACAGACATTCACTTCGCCTAGCTGAGTTTGGCTAGGAGCAAACCGAACCTAGTTTGGCTAGGAGCAAACCGAACCTAGTATGCAGATGTCTTAAGTGTCCCGCTAGCCTTTTGTCAATTCAATTATATGCATGACTGGAAGCCACCAGCCAGAATCAAAACAAGGATGTTACAGTACAAGGCAGTGCTTTGTCTTCAGCAGACATTTGCTGCGAGTCTTCATTTCAACTGTCATTAAAAGCAGAAACTACCGTTTTATGTGTTATGTTTTCCCTTTTCCTTATTTTTTTGTATGATCTCAGAAACAGGAATTTTGGGCAAATGCCTGATGGGCTGGTCCATCTTTAGCCAAGTGGGAATGTCCAAATATGTGTTTTTGTGCAGATGTATCATTATTTGGTTGATAATTGGGGCCTCGATGAAAAGAAAAATAGTTTGTATGTCAACTTTCGAGGTTGCTTCACGATAAGAGAGACACCACAACACTACATAAAGAGAGGCGTAAGACCACGTATGACCAGTTTGCAGAGGAGTAGAGTGCCGTGATGTGTCCTACAAGGAGCATTGGTGGCAAATCTGATGGCAGAATGGTAAAGAACATCTAGCCCTCGAGAGCATCCTTACCTGCCGATCTATAAATTACATCTCCGTAATCTAACATGGGTAGGATGGTCATCTGAATCAGGGTTAGTTTGGCAGCTGGGGTGAAAGAGGAGCGATTAAGATAGAGGAAACCAAGTCTAGATTTAACCTTTAGCCTGCAGCTTTGATATATGCTGAGAGAATCTAGCCACATTCCCAAGTACTTGAGGTGACTACCTCAAGCTCTAAACCCTCAGAGGTAGTAATCACACTTGTGGGGAGAGGGGGATTCTTCTTACCAAACCATATGATCTTTGTTTTGGAGGTGTTCAGAACAAGGTTAAGGGCAGAGAAAACTTGTTGGACACTAAGAAAGATTTGCTGTAGAGTGTTAAACACAAAATCTGGGGAGGGGCCAGCTGAGTATAAGACTGTATCAACTGCATATAAATGGATTAGAGCGCGTCCTATTGCCTGAGCTGTGTTGTTGATGTAAATTGAGAAGAGTGTGGTGCCTAGGATCGAGTCTTCGGGTACTCCCTTGGTGCAGGCAGTGGCTGAGACAGTAGATGTTCTGACTTTATACACTGCACTCTTTGAGAGAGGTTGTTAGCAATTCAGGCCAAAGACCCCTCAGAGGCACCAATACTCATTAGCCGGCCCACAAGAATGGAATGGTCTACCGTATCAAAAGATTCTGCTGGTCCAAGTGCTGTGACTGTCTCTGTGCTGAGAAATTATGTTAGGTTTAGCAGTGACAGATCAGCGGCTGCTGCATAAGACCGTGCAGTTGAGGTAGGGAAAAAACAGAAAGACACACACTGACACAGATTAAGCCTACTGCTGCCAGTTGATATTTTTGCTGTATATTGTATGAAATAGTATACTAATTAACACGTAGGCCTAATTAGGGAACAGGGGATTTGGGAGAACACATATGACAGACACTAATTTGCAATAGCGTAAAAGTTGTTAGATATACTTTTATAACACATAAGCCAATAGCCATCTTTTATACATTATATACGGTGCAACTGCTTTTTATTAAATACAAGCAGTGGCAAC
This sequence comes from Oncorhynchus nerka, assembly GCF_034236695.1. NCBI lineage: Eukaryota > Metazoa > Chordata > Actinopteri > Salmoniformes > Salmonidae > Oncorhynchus > Oncorhynchus nerka. The sequence continues at coordinate 61,410,923 of NC_088405.1, read as the reverse complement.
CCATCATTCAGGACAGGGCCTGTTTTTGTTTAGTTTTTTTGCCTGTTTTGCATGTTATTTTGGCATTCATACATTTCACATATCAGTTTGCAAACAATGTTAAAAAAAGTAGTTAATAAAGCCGAATACAAACATGGTCTCTTTTTTGCTTTCTTGAGTAAAGCAGCTCCGAAATGCAGGTGTTTCAGCCTAGCTCAGTGCTTTCTGTGGTGGTGGGGCAGTCCGTGGAAAATACGGAGCGTAAGGGTTGGTAATGTTTTCTAGTTGTGCCGTGATTAGGTCAGTGTTCTGTCACTCATGGGGACACTGCATTTATGGGGATAGGTAAAGAATTCACCTCCCTTGGCTGCTGCCATAGATTTACATTAGAAATTCCCATACAAGAAGGCTCAAGGTCATTGGCCACAGATAAAATGATGTCAAATCACGTTACATCTACCATAGCTTTGATTGGACTGATCATGTCAACATCATACTTTCAAAACCTTAGCTAGCCAGCAAGACAAGCAGTCATTACCATGAATCAAATTGACAATCTACTGTCAAATCCTTTTCAATCCTTGTCATATGACGTGAAATTACAGATACAATGTATCAGTGCTCATCGGCCGTTGGACATAAACATTACACAACAAGTTGGAAATCGCAAATTCAGCAATGAGTGGTTTGGAAGGAATCAGTGGCTAACTGCAAGCGGGGCAAAGCAATCACTAGCCTGCTATTCAGTGGAGTGGGTGTGTGGTCCAAGTCTGATTTTCCAAGTTTAAAAGGATTAACTAACATTCCCATGCAACGCCTTGGGTCAGAAAAGGTTGAATACATTGGGCATGCTGTCAATCCAGGATGACTTCTGCAGCGTTCAAAACAACTGAAAATTCGGAACTGCGAAATCTCTGACTTCAGTTAGCTCAAGACAACTGGGAAAATACGTTTTGAACGGTCATCCAGCTTAGAATTCCAAGTCGTGAACTTGGGCCTCTTTCTAGAACTCAGACCTGAAGATCACTGACGTCATGATTTGACCTTGTTTTTTCATAGTTCCCAGTTGTCTTGAAAGCACCATAAATCTTGAGAATGTTAGACTTTGAAGACAAAGTTTGTGCACAAAGGACTGCCGCACCACCTTCCTATTCAAGTGAGCACAGCACAACAAGGTGAGTCCAAAAATATATTGTATTCTGCTGCATAAATTATGTAATATGCCAGGGAGATATGTATACATTAGCTAAGAAAGTAATACTAAGTGTATGTTGTGTAGTAAGCTGTTAGTAGCCCATGTGCTAATCATTTGTTCCCTTTCCCCCTCTTACCTTAGCCTACTGTTCTGACTTGGTGGTGCACATGTAGTCTATAGCCTGTTTCAGAGAAATGTAATCATTGAGAGCTTTTATTGTCTGCTTACATGACTCTTTTATTCATCCTACGGTTCTGACTTGGTGTAGATGGAGAATACTGTAAGAACGGCCCATGTTCTGAATTCTTTCGCTGTACATTTCAAAAGGGCTACACACCTCTTATCCGCTCATCATTCCCTTATGCCATGGAAGTACAGTGCATTCGGAAAGTATTCAGACTCCTTGATTTTCACACATTTTATTACGTTACAGCCTTATTCTAAAATGTATTAAACCGTTTTTTCTCTCTCATCAATCTACACACAATACTCCATAATGACAAAGCAAAATCAGCTTTTTAGGAATTTTAGCAAATGTATTAAAAATAAAACACTGAAATATCACATTTACATAAGTATCAGACCCTTTTTTCAGTACTTTGTTGAAGCACCTTTGGCAGCAATTACAGCCTCGAGTCTTCTTGGGTATGACGCTTCAAGCTTGGTACACCTGTATTTGGGGAGTTTCTCCCATTTTTCTCTGCAGATCCTCTCAAGCTCTGTCAGGTTGGATGGGGAGCGTCACTGCACAGTTATTTTCAGGTCTCTCCAGAGATGTTCGATTGGGTTCAAGTCCAGGCTCTGGCTGGCCACTCAAGTATATTTAGAGACTTGTCCCAAAGCCTCTCCTGTGTTGTCTTGGCTATGTGCTTTGGGTCGGTGTCCTGTTGGAAGGTGAACCCTCGCCCCATTCTGAGGTCCTGAGCGCCCTGGTGCAGGTTTTCATCAAGGATCTCTCTGTACTTTGCTCCTCCATTCATCTTTCCCTCGATCCTGTCTAGTCTCCCAGTCCCTGCCACTGACAAACATTCTCACAGCATGATGCTGCCTCCATCATGCTTCACCGTAGGGATGGTGCCAGGTTTCCTCCAGACGTGACGCTTGGCATTCAGGTCAAATAGTTCATTCTTGGTTTCATCAGACCAGAGAATGTTGTTTCTCATGGTCTGAGAGTCCTTTAGGTGCCTTTTGGCAAACTCCAAGTGGGCTGTCATGTGCCTTTTACTGAGGAGTGGCTTCTGTTTGGCCACTCTAGCATAAGGCCTGATAGGTGGAGTGCTGCAGAAATGGGTGTCCTTCTGGAAGGCTCTCCCATCTCCTCAGAGGAACTCCGGAGCTCTGTCAAAGTGACCATTGGGTTACTGGTCACCTCCCTGACTAAGGCCCTTGTCCTCCGATTCCTCAGTTTGGCCGGCGGCCAGCTCTAGGAAGAGTCTTGGTGGTTCCAAACTTCTTCCATTTAAGAATGATGGAGGCCACTGTGTTCTTGCGGACCTTCAATGTTGCAGATATTTTTGTAGGTACTCTTCCCAATCACAATCCTGTCTCGGAGCTCTACAAACAATTCCTTTGACCTCATGACTTGGTTTTTGCTCTGACATGCAGTGTCAACTGTGGGGCCTTATATAGACAGGTGTGTGCCTTTCCAAATCATGTCCAATCAATTGCACTTACCACAGGTGAACTGCAAATAAGTTGTAGAAACATCTCAAGGATGATCAATGGAAACAGGAGGCACCTGATCTCTATTTCGAGTCTCATAGCAAAGGGTCTGAATACTTACGTAAATAAGGTATTTCTGTTTTGTATTTTGAATAAATGTGTCAACATTTCTAAAAACCTGTTTTCGCTTTGTCATTATGTTGTACTGTGTGGAGATTCATGATGGAAAACAATTATTTGATACATTTTAGAATAAGACTGTAACGTAACAAATGTGGAAAAAGTCAAGGGGTCTGAATATTTTCCAAATGCACTGTAAGTGGCCTGTGATTTTAATATATTTTTTATTTATTAGGACCCCGATTAGCCGACGCCAATGGCGACAGCTAGTCTTACTGGGGTCCGACATAACGAAAAATACAATACAGACAAAATACTTTACAATTTACATACATTTAAAAACATTAACATGTAGTGTATGTGTGTGCATCTATCAGTTACACATTCAGTACATACACACGACAAGTAATAATCTATTAGTCATTTCTTCAGTGATGTTCTGCTTTCTTCTATGTGTTTATTCATTCACAACTAGGATGGGTAATACTTTATATTAGGATTGGTAATATTTTATACTAGGATGGGTAATACTTTATTTTAAGGCTACGTTATAAACCATTCATAAGGCATTTATAAATTGTGTGTTCATCATTTATTAATTATTACTCCCACATTAATAAACCATTTACTAATGATTAGTAAAGTATTTTTGCAGTCCTTAATCTAAAGTGAGTGCTTTTTATATTTTATAAATGTTTTGATTGACCAGTGTAATTTCTCTCAAAAAGATGTGCATGCCATTGGTAGCCATTCCTGCAGTACCTCGTAAAAGAATAAGTGAATGGACAAGACAAAAGATTTGAGTGCCTTTCAACCTGGTATGGTAGTAGGTGCCACCGGTTTGTGTCAAGAACTGCAACGTTGCTGGGTTTTTCACGATCAACAGTTTCCCGTGTATATCAAGAACAGTCCACCACCAAATGGACATCTGGCCAACTTGACACAACTGGAGACATGGAGTGAAAACGGACCAGCATCCCTGTGGAACGCTTTCGACACCTTGTGGCCCCTGGTCTCCTGGCACCAGTTCTGTGGGAAAAGATGTTAGGCTTAGCTCAGAGATGAGTGCAGTGTGGCCACACTCTTAGAAAGCAAGGTGCTATCTAGAACCTAAAAGGGTTATTTGGCTGTCCCCATAGGATAACCCTTTGAAGAACCATTTTTGGTTCTAGGTAGAACCCTTTTGGGTTCCATGTAGAACCTTTCCATGGGGGGTTCTATCTGGAACCAGAAAACGAGTTCTCCTATGGGGACAGCTGAAGAACCTTTTTTAAACCCTTTTTTTCTAAGAGTGTAGGAAAAAACATAGACACAGATGTACTGCTAGTTCCTTAAAATGTTGGCTCTATATGTAATAGCAATGAACACTTAGGAGTGACAGACAGAGTGAGACAGACAGTATGACACAGTGTCAAAGAGTGACAACAGAAGAGCACAAGGAGAAGCACAGACAGATAGAGACAGAGTGACTGCAGAGAAGATGCAGAGACAGACTACACTACAGGGAGGCAACAGAGACACAGTTATAGTTGTGAGTTGTATCTCCAGCTGTGTTTGTACCTGTTGTATTTGTCTTAAAACAGGTGCTGGTCAAAAATGTAAAAAGGAGGAGGACTATGTTTCACCGGTCCCTGGTACAGTAAAAGTTGATAAACGCTGTACTATAGTGTACTGCCTATGTTATGTGTCAGTAGCATTACTACCTGTGTGTTTAAGTAGCATGGAGTTGGGGTTTTGGTTGAATCAATGGCAATGTGAAACCAATACAATGTAACATATTATCGAACTCTGATTTGAATTATAGCTCCAAACTATGTGTGAAAATGCCCTTAGAAGTGTCTGGACCGATTTCTGGTCCCAGTCCGTTCCTGTCTGCTTTCATTTTGGCCTGCATGTAAGAATGCCCTTGGAATAAACTGAACGAAAATATAGTAGAGTTACAGTTCATATGAGGAAATCTGTCAATTTAAGTAAATTAATTAGGCCTTAATCTATGGATTTCACATGACTGGGAATACAGATGTGTATCTGATGGTCACAGATACCTTAAAAGAAATGACCTCACAATGGGCCTCAGGATCTCATTGCGGTATTTTTGTGCATTCAAATTGTCATTGATAAAATGCAATTGTGTTCGTTGTCCGTAGTTTATGCCATACCATAACCCCACTGCCACCATGGGGCTCTCTGTTCACAACTTTGACATCAGCAAACCGCTCGTCTACACAACACCATACACGTGGTCTGCAGTTGTGAGGCTGGTTGGATGTACTGTCAAATTCTCGAAAACAAAATTGGAGACAGTTTATGGTAGAGAAATTAAATAATCTGGCAACAGCTCTGGTGGACATTGCTGCAGTCAGCATACCAATTTGCACGCTTCCTCAAAATTTGAGACATCTGTGGCATTGTTTTGTGTGACAAAACTGCACATTTAAGCGTGGCCCCCAGCACAAGGTGCACCTGTGTAATGATCATACGGTTTAATCAGCTTCTTGATATGCCACACCTGTCAGGTGGATGGATTATCTTGGCAAAGGAGAAATGTTCACTAACAAGGACGAAAACAAATTTGTACTCAACATTTGAGAGAAATAAGCTTTTTGTGCTTATGGAACATTTATTATTATTATTATTTCAGCTCATGAAACATGGGACCAACACTTTACATGTTCAATTTATATTTTATTTTTGTTCAGTGTAGATGCAATATACTTCAAGGAATGCAACATCCTGCAGGGACACTAGAGGTCCTTGGTTGACCAAGAATTGTATTCAAAACTTCAGAAAGTGTTTAATTCTCAGCACGCTGTGGAATCTCAGAAAAGTCTTCTCTTGTGTGCATGTAGGCTACCAGAATATGTTAAACCCCTAAATCAAATCCTGGTTTAACACTTGGACAGATGACTTGTTGACTTATGGTTCAGCTCAATATAATGTTTTGTATTAATTAAGTGCGACCTCCTTTTCTTCCAGGAGTGGCCATATACATCATGCATCTAAAGTATTCTCACATCAAACCAAATAGGGCAACATATATTTAGGACACTATTTTCTGCAGCATAAAGAGATCTCTCCAGGCAAAATCTTTACGAAATATAAAATCGGTAACACTTTATATGAAGGGGGAATATAGTACATAACACCTTTATGATACCAGTCATACCACTTTTATGAATGTTGCAGTATCAATCGTAACAACCATCACAACTCATTTATTCAACATCATTCATATTATTTTATGTTTAAGTTACCTTGAATTAAATTGTATTAATCCTTTGTACAACAAAAATGTGTATATTTACTGTCACAGTACCCAACCTCCTAACACACTATTAACTCAACAGGCTGGGAGAAACACAGTGTAGGCCTTATAGCATAACCTTGTAGGTGTGAAATGCCTTGCTCAAGGCCACAAGGGTGGTATGGAATGGCACCAGCCCTGGTTGTAGATATTTTACATACATTAGCTAGCTGGGCTTGATTGAGCTTGCTTGGCACAATGGATCAATTGATAAGTCCCGAAAGTGCAAACAGAGCAATTATTTGCCATTGTATTGTGGTAGCATACAACCTTAGCTGAGACCTGAAGACATACACTAGCTCCACAAACGAATGCCTAGCCCCTAGCTCAGCCGGCTAACACAGTCTTGTGGTACGGAGAAGACCTGAGCTTGAACCCACCTAGTCAGTAACCTAGCAACCATCTCCTGTACCACCATCAACCAGGTTTTTTGTTGTTGTACTATAATGAAAAGGGACTTTTATTTTAAAGTCCGCTTATGAATTATGTTGAAAATATGCAACATTCATAAAGGTATCATGATTGGTTTTATAAAAATGTTGTGAATAACTTATGGATACCCTTCATATAAAGTGTTATCATCAAAGCAACATAACAACACAAACTATGTACGTTTACTACTTCTTCAATGGATGGTAAACATCAGTATATTGGGGGGGAAATGAAATATGACACATTTTTTATTTATTTATTTATTTTATTTCACCTTTATTTAACCAGGTAAGCAAGTTGAGAACAAGTTCTCATTCTTGTGGCCAAGATAAAGCAAAGCAGTTCCACATACAACGACACAGAGTTACAACCAAACATACAGTCAATAATACAGTAAAAAAAAAACAAGTCTATATACAATGTGAGTAAATTAGGTGAGAAGGGAGGTAAAGGCAAAAAAGGCCATGGTGGCAAAGTAAATACAATATAGCAAGTAAAACACTGGAATGGTAGTTTTGTTGGAAGAATGTGCAAAGTAGAAATAAAAATAATGGGGTGCAAAGGAGCAAAATAAATAAATAAATTAAATACAGTTGGGAAAGAGGTAGTTGTTTGGGCTAAATTATAGGTGGGCTATGTACAGGTGCAGTAATCTGTAAGATGCTCTGACAGTTGGTGCTTAAAGCTAGTGAGGGAGATAAGTGTTTCCAATTTAAGAGATTTTTGTAGTTCGTTCAGTCATTGGCAGCAGAGAACTGGAAGGAGAGGCGGCAAAGAAAGATTGGTTTTGGGGGTGACTAGAATATACCTGCTGGAGCGTGTGCTACAGGTGGGAGATGCTATGGTGACCAGCGATACTTTACCTTCTTGTAGATGACATGGAGCCAGTGGGTTTGGCGACGAGTATGAAGCGAGGCCAGCCAACGAGAGCGTACAGGTCGCAATGGTGGGTAGTATATGGGGATTTGGTGACAAAACGGATTGCACTGTGATAGACTGCATCCAATTTGTTGAGCAGGGTATTGGAGGCTATTTTGTAAATGACTATCGCCAAAGTCGAGTTGGTAGGATGGTCAATTTTACTTGTTTGGCAATGGATGGTAAACCAATCTAGATTTAACTTTGGATTGGAGATGTTTGATATGGGTCTGGAAGGAGAGTTTACAGTCTAACCAGACACCTAAGTATTTGTAGTACACATAGAGTACACATAGAGAATGTTGATTCAATTGTGCATTTTTACCTGGTAGGATGAGAGTAGTTGATCCAGTGTTACAGACACTGGTATATGGGTGCATAAGATGAGTGCATAAGATCTGGACCCAGAAAGATACTCTCCTGTAGTTATTTTTTGTTTTGCAGTGAGTTGAATGGAAAAACATAACTGGAGAAATTTTTTCAACAAGCTAAAATACAGGGCTGTGTTATCTGATGTCTGTCTTTGAAGGTTATTGCATTCAATATCCTGCATCACAGTCTGTTGTAGTTCCCCCCACAAATGTCATTGAGTATATATAGTAGCACGTGCATATTTCCACACGTCATTGTGCATCACATAGACGCAGCTGTAATTTGTACGTAAATTATGTTTTTTGCCTCGTGTTGTTAACCTTAAGCAAAACCTGCTGTAATGAGTCTCCTATTTATGAGAGGGGAGAGGTGAAAAACATAAACATACTTCTATTAAAAGTCCATGCTATGCCAATTTATTAAAATCACCGCCTACAGTCCCGCAAAGTCAAAATATAAAGACTGTACTCAACTATAATTACCTAATGAAGTGTAAAATCAATGTTTTGTTAGGATGTTGTTGTCATTGAGCAAGTTTGTCAGGGATACTGAGAACTCCAGAGACCTTGGTCATGAAGGACAGGGTTGCATGGTAACAAGGACACCAGTTGCCAGCAATGATTTATATACATTACCAGTCAAAAGTTAGGACACACCTACTCATTCAAGGGTTTTTCCTTATTTTGACCATTTTCTACATTGTAGAATAATAGTGAAGACGTCACAACTATGAAATAACACATATGGAATCATGTAGTAACCAAAAAAAGTGTTAAACAAATCAAAATATATTACTTTAAGTAGCCACCCTTTGCCTTGATGACAGCTTTGCACACTATTGACATTCTCTCAACCAGCTTCATGAGGTAGTTACCTGGAAAGCATTTCAATTAACAGCTGTGCCTTGTTCAAAGTTAATTTGTGGAATTTCTTTCCTTTTTAATGCGTTTGAGCCAATCAGTTGTGTTGTGACAAGGTAGGGGTGATATACAGAAGATAACCCTATTTGGTAAAAGACCAAGTCCATATCATGGCAAGAACAGCTCAAATAAGCAAAGAGAAATGACAGTCCATCATTACTTTAAGATATGAAGGTCAGTCAATCCGGAACATTTCAAGAACTGCACTCTTCAAGTGCAGTCACAAAAACAAGCGCTATGATGAAACTGGCTCTCATGTGGACCGCCACAGGAAAGGAAGACCCAGAGTTAACTCTGCAGCAGAGGATAAGTTCATTAGAGTTACCAGCCTCAGAAATTGCAGCCCAATTAAATGCTTTGAGTTCAAGTAACAGACACATCTCAACATCACCTGCTCAGAGGAGACTGCATGAATCAGGCCTTCAAGGTCGAATTGCTGCAAAGAAACCACGACTAAAGGACACCAATAATTTAAAAAAAAACTTGCTTGGGCCAAGAAATATAAGCAATGGACATTAGACCAGTGGAAATCTGTTGTTTGGTCTGATGAGTCCAAATTTGAGATTTTTGGTTCCACTGCAGTGTCTTTGTAGGTGAACAGAGGATCTCTACATGTGTGGTTCCTACCGTGAAGCATGGAGGAGGAGGTGTGATGGTGTGGGGGTGCTTTGCTGGTGACACTGTCTGTGATTTATTTAGAATTCAAGGCCCACTTAACCAGCATGACTACCTCAGCATTCTGCAGTGATACATCATCCCATCTGGTTTGCGCTTAGTGGGAGTATCATTTGTTTTTCAACAGGATAATGACCCAAAACAGGGCTATTTGACCAAGAAGACCAAGAAGGAGAGTGATGGAGTGCTGCATCAGATGACCTGGCCTCCACAATCATCTGACCTCAACCCAATTGAGATGGTTTGGGATGAGTTGGACCGTAGAGGGAAGGAAAAGCAGCCAAGAAGTGCTCAGCATATGTGGGAACTCCTTCAAGACTGTTGGAAAATTATTCCAGGTGAAGCTAGTTGAGAGAATGCCAAGAGTGTGCAAAGCTGTCATCAAGGCAAAGAGTGGCTACTTTGAAGAATCTCAAATTTAAAATATATTTTGATTTGTTTAACACATTTTTGGTTACTACATGAATCTATGTGTTATTTCATAGTTTTAATGTCATAACTATTATTCTACAATGTAGAAAAAAGTCCAAATAAAGAAAAACCCTTCAATGAATAAATGTGTCCAAACTTTTGACTGGTACTGTATATACTAGATGACTGTTAGGGTTTGAGGTTTTGAAGCCACTGCACCTCCATCTTGGCACTCCCCCACTATTGTAAATAATATTATAGAAATTAATTTATTAATGGCTACATTTGTTTTTGACACGTTTATTCTATTACAGGCACCTTAATGTATACTTTAAAATTATATGCTAAACATTCCAATAAAAAATGTAATATATTTAAAAATATTTTCCTTAAAGTATGTTTTGAAAGTACTAATGTTACTGTCTCCGTGACAACAAAAAATACTTAAATATATGAAATTTTGACTGTGTAATTGAAAAACTGTAGAATTCCATTCATTCCTATGGAGGACCGCTCCGAGGAGTACCAATATGGCCGACCGGTGGTTTCAAAGCCTCTCCATGGCCAAAACATAACATCAGCAATTCAGGGTTTGTATACATCATTGGTTGCCATGCAAACCTGTCCTTAGACAAAATGTATTGACACAATACTGCTCTCACATTGAGCATGACATGTTCATCTATTCACAAAGCAGTTGGCTTAGTGGAATAACTTTGTTGTTAGATATGCATTTTCTAAAATGATGTGGTCAGATTTGCTGTGAGCTCGTAAAGGTCAGAGACACCCTCAGTGTGAGGACCATAATGACATTTTTCTTGACCTGGTAAGTTAAAGAACAATAAGGTAATTTGTTTAGTTGTTTGAGATTCTAGTTGCTGTCCTGCCACTGTGTCCTTGCTCAAGGCACTTAACCCCTAAACTCCTCCAGGGTTGCTGCACTGTGGTTGACCCTATGGCTGACCCTGCTCCAACCTTTGTGTGGATGTGTTTATATTGTCTAGCCTTAACAAACATTAAGAGCTAAACCTGACCATTGTACAACCTAATGTGCACATAATGTACTTGTATATACATACCTAGAGGATGATATGTGGGCCAGTTTTCTGTGAGCTCCTGTAAAAATGTGTTCCCTCCAGCAACAAGAGTAGACGTTACATTTTTGTAAGACATTCTAAAACTTAAAGCAGGTTTACAATGGCCACACATCATCATACAGACAGTAGTTGAGACAGAGGTTCAACATCTTGTAGGTAATAAAGTCTTATAGGTTATCCATGAAGTCACATAACAGGTGGCTGCTCCAAATGCAATTAAATTTGTTTTATAACTAAGTTTTCTGGACAGAGATCGCATTATTTTTTTCAATGAAAAACAACAGCATATTCTTATGAAGAACAAATAGCTCTCATCAGAGGTCAAAATGGGCTAATTGTGTTTAAACAGTGTAGGAAGCCATTGAGGATGCATACTTGACGATCTACGATGATCTTAGGGTTGATGAGATGTGTAATTCTTATAGATGTTAGCTAAACCATTCTCTGCCATCTGCAGAGCTGAGGTTAGGTTATCTATGCTAGGCCTTGGCCCTTCTTGTGGGCTGAGTTCTACTCAAGGCTGATGGTATTCACCAGAGGCCCCCTTTACCACTCAGTCCACAATCGACACGCCACAGGCCAACATGGCAAGGTGTTTGTATCTCGGCTCCTTCCTTTTCACTAAGATGGTCAATACACCCCGTATCTCAATGGGAGTCAAAACTTGCCTCATTAAAACCTGGACCCCACACAGCCAAGGCAAAGCCATCACCATCCACTCGGCCATACACTCCGACTCTGAAAAGAACAGGTAGGTGATTTGAAATTGCTTGTAGGACCATAACATTATCTGCTAAGGTTAGTTTATAGGTCTCTTGAAACCATATATTTTATAATCTGCTGTACATTTTAATTATGTATTCATACTGTTCTTTCTCTGTTCTTACCCAGAGCCATATTATAGTGAGTACCTCTACAATGGGTGATAATATAATAACTGCTGATAAATGTTAATTCAGTTGGCTGAAGATTAAAATCTTTTAATAGGCTTTGATACAATACATCCAGAAAGACCGCTAAATGTTCAACCTTTTCAAACATATTGCTTAAGATAAACGATATGTACTCTTTATCTGGAAAGTCATGGCTTATAACAAGCTCTGATTTTTACAGCTTGTCGGAGGAAAAAGTCATAATACACTTTATTAACCAAGATGGCATCAGAACCACCACTGCTGTTACTGAAGGACAGACCCTGTTGGATGTTGTTGTAAACAAAAACTTGGACATAAGTGGTTTTGGTACGTAAACAGGAAAAATAGACAAGTAAAATATGAATATCTTTAGCAAATATGTATCACTGTATGTTGCATTTACAGTATAAAAGCCATCTACTATCCAGGTGTCTTTAAGGATTTTCACATATGTCCCTTTATTGTCTCCTCTGTTGTTCTTCAGGTGCATGTGAGGGGACATTAGCATGCTCCACCTGTCATCTCATTTTTGACAAGACATTTTATGAGAAGATGGAACCAACGGTGGATGAGGAGATGGATATGCTAGATCTAGCTTACGGGCTTACCAAGACGTGAGTTTCATTTTGAAATGATAAAGTGTCCTTCGCTTGTGGAAATGTTATGATTTACATACGCAATCACAGCTCAATCAAAACAGGCACACACAATAAATGTTGATTTAATCTGGAACAGAAACAAGTGGTAGGGCCTCACTGCTGAACTGACATAGACACAACAAAGTGCAGGAAATTCGGTAATTCATCATCTGTCTGCCTCTAATCTGCTTCTGATTGACAGGTCCCGTCTTGGTTGCCAGGTGACAGTGCAGAAGTGGATGGATGGTATGACTGTCCAAGTGCCCCAAGAGGTGAGGGATGCTGTGGGATCTAAAGGCAGCCAGTGATCCTTCATGCAACCTTCTACACCTCTCACCTACTGTACCAAGTCTAATCATCATCATAATCAAACATCTCCAGAAACATATCACTCAGGACCACTCTGACATGTATTTACCCTTTGCCCTACCAATCAAATAGCTTCTGTTGGAGAATCGGTTGTAGCAATTGCATATTACCTGTACTTAGCATACAAAATGACCTAAAGTGGCATGCATTATAAATAGTAAGTTATTAAATGTTACAAACATTGCCTGTAGTTCAATGACATGTCACCTAGCATGCTGGCTTTATAAAAGGAAACCATTGGAAATATGGAAGCACATTAAAGTGGACCATCTTTATTCAGCAGTTCTCTGCAAAGTGCCTTCAGAAAGTATTCACACTCCTTGACTTTTTCCTAAATGTGTTGTGTTACAGCCTGAATTTAAAATGGATTAAATTGAGATGTTATGAAACTGGCCTACACCCAATACCCCAGAATGTCAAAGTGGCATTATGTTTTTTAAATTTAAATTTATACAAATGAATACATTTTTAAAAGTGAAATGAGTCAATAAGTACTTCAAATCCTTTGTTATGGCAAGCCTAAATAAGTTCAGGAGTAAACATTTGCTTACCAAGTCACATAATAAGTAGCATGGACTCACTCTGTGTTCAACAATAGTGGTTTTGGATCACTACCTCATCTTTGTACCCCACACATACAATTATCTGGAAGGTCCCTCAGTCGAGCAGTGAATTTCAAACACAGATTCAACCCCAAAAAAACAGGGAGGTTTTTGAATGCCTCGCATTTTAAAAAAGCAGACATTGAATATTCCTTTTGAGTATGGTGAAGTTATTAATTACACTGGTGTATCAATACACCCGGTTGCTACAAAGAAACACACGTCATTCCTAACTCAGTTGCCGGAGAGGAAGGAAACTGCTCAGGGATTTCACCATGGGGTCAATTGTGACTTTAAAACAATTAGAGAGTTTAATGGCTGTGATAGGAGAAAACTGAGGATGGATGAATAACATTCTAGTTACTCAACAAAACTAACCTAATTGACAAAGAGAAAGGAAGTAAGCTTGTACAGAATAAAAAAATATCCAAAATATTCATTCTGTTTGCGACAAGTTCTAAAGTAATACTGTAAAACATGTGGCAAAGCAATTAGGTAAATGTGATATTTCTGTATTTCATCTTCAATAAATGTTCAAATATTAAAACATGCTTTCACTTTGTTATTATGGTGTATTGTGTGTAGATGGGTGAGTATTATTTTTAATTCCTTTTTAATTTAGGCTGTAACACAACAAAATGTGGACTAAGTCAAGGGGAATGAATACTTTCTGAAGGCACTTTCTAAACCACATAAATTTCCCTTTAAGTAATTAAAACAACTGTGTTTTCATCCAACTACATTGTGTGAAATTTGACCCACTAATCTTTGTGCAAAACAATAAGTTGTTGCAATTAATAACCCTGCATATTTTAAATAGGATGTCTAGAAAGTTGGGACTGAGAAGGCATGGAAAAACACATGCAGAGAGTTTTGAGGGCAAACATGATTTATATAGGTGGTGCAATAAACATAGGCATATACAGGTTTGTAGCAACTGATAATGTAATAACTGCCAATAATGTAATAGATGTTGCATTCATTATGTAATAAATTGTCAACCTAATAACGTTATATATCTAAAAAGCTATTATTACATTATGCATTGATGAATACATTATGGAGTGGGTAAAAGCTTTTTCATTAATAGTGTAATAACTTTAACCAATAATGTAATAACAACTTTAAAAATAAATACTAAATCTATATTCACTCTTTTTCACGCATATCAAGTGTCATGTAATAGCTGACTACACACCAAACCACATTCCTGAGTCGTTATTTGATATTACTAAGGGAATGTAACCAGTGGGCTAATGTTGGAGAGCTCATATTCATGTTTCTCAACAGACATAAACGGGCAGATCATGGTATTTAAATCCTGACACACTTAGATATTGCAGATAATACAGTCCCAAAATGTTGTCATATCTACCAGAACATGTAAAATGAAGCTGTGAGAGTAACTTTGTATTAAAACATTTCTTGTACTGGTTGACCTGAAAAAGTAAATGTGTAACACTTCCATATGTGGCTCATAAGGGGACTGTAAAGGTAAATACATTAAAGTAGTGGAAAAAAACACAGATTTCGGCCTTGGTCCAATGGGTTATGTGTGAGTGAGTGAGTGAGTGAGTGAGTGAGTGAGTGAGTGAGTGAGTGAGTGAGTGAGTGAGTGAATCAGTCAGTCAGTCAGTCAGTCTGTGAGTGAATCAGTGAGTTTGTCTGTCGGTCTGACATGAGTTTGGTTCCATCTCCACTCTGAAAGGCAAAGTAGCCTGGTCAAACCTGGGATAAGGAGGAGTGAATACTTATGTAAATAAGGTGTTTCTGTTTTTATTTTTAATACATTTGCAAAAATGTCTAAAAAACTATTTTTGCTTTGTCATTATGGGGTATTTTGTGTAGATTGATGAGAATAAAATACTAAGTTAATCCATTTTAAAATAAGGCTGTAACAACAATACGTGGAAAAGTCAAGTGTTCTGAATACTTTCCGAAAGCACTGTATCAATGCATCTATCTATCTATATATATGGAACACCTTATGTACACTGTGTGTGTGTGTGTATATATATATATATATATATGTCACTGTCGTCATATGGAGGAGACCAAGACGCAGCGTGGTAAGCGTACATACTTCTTTAATCAAAGAACGAATACTGAACAAACTATACAAAACAACAAAACGAAACGTGAAGCTAATATGGCTAGTACAGACAGGCAACTAAACATAGAATAAGAACCCACAAAATACCTAAGGAATATGGCTACCTAAATATGGTCCCCAATCAGGGACAACGATAAACAGCTGCCTCTGATTGAGAACCAATCTAGGCAACCATAGACATATAAACAGCTAGACTTACAAAAACCACTAAACATACAAAAAATCCTAGACAATACAAAAACTAAACAAACCACCCTCGTCACACCCTGACCTAACCAAAATAATAAAGAAAACAAAGATAACTAAGGTCAGGACTTGACAATATACACACACAGTGTACATAAGGTGCTCCATTTTAAACATGAAAAATGGCACTGAACTTTTAAAAAACAACATTATTTTTTATATTTTTTAACTCAATGTGATTTATGTTGTAATTCTTCTTTAACGATAAAAGTTAGAATCAGGAAAATGTGAACACCATGCAATCGCTTGACAGTATTTGGAACTCAGTTTGGATAATATTCCATCTCATGTATTTACATTTTTTACAGCTATTTTGTGTGTTAGCTGAACTATATTTGTAGAAGTGTTTGCTCGTATACAAATTGTGAATGTTATACCTAATTTGCCTCACATTTTTATTTTTTCCCTGACATATTATCCCTATCATCTTCTTGAACATGTCACAGTCCCTCCAGTAAACACACACATGACATTGAAGGCAAGATGTCTGGTCCTTATTCATAGCTTCAGCCATTTGCTATACAAAAGCATTAAGAATCCCCATTCAGTTGGAGGAGGTGCTCTGTCTGAGTGGTTTGCATAAATACCATTCATTTCCTCTAAGCAACAACCCACAGGACATTGCACAGACTGTTGAAATTGCTTATCAAGCTGACTAGTTTGACAAAATGAACTGCAAGTACTAACCCATTGAGTCTTTACCATCTGACACGGTCTTACTTCCTTGCTTAACTTTCATTACACATGCATCATACATTTATCTGCATTCATCACTAATCCTAATTCCTGCATTTAATCTGCACCATTCTTAATTTAGAATTTAGCAAGAAATACGTAGATATTTACACACAGAGGGAGGTAAAGTAATCCTTGATTATCTACATTCTGATAACCCACTATAAAACACCAAGTGATGAGCATTTGTACAATCAGACAACTGATTCCTCACCGTGTGATAGCTTTGTGGCATTTTCTGTTGGTTCAGCCATTTTACTTTGCTACTGGAGTTTACTTACAAGTTTTTTATCAATTGCTTTTGCATCCGAGTTGCCATTCTTGTTGTCACCTGAGCTGAAGTATTCTCTCACAGTGTTTCTGACAGTTGCTGGCAGTTTTATTCTTACAGTGTGGCTGATCGTGCTTGCCGTTTTGGCATTGGTTTTAGATGATGTCTGGGAGAGAGGGGTGCATCCACCACCCAACTGTTCAGGGACCACCTCACCACAGTCAATCTCTGTTTTAGTCTTTGCTCCTTTCTTCTTGTTGTTGACAGATTGTCTGATTGACACAGACTGAAGGACCAGTGGAGTGTTTTGACCATAGAACACTGTCTGGGGTATGTGGACCTGCACACTCTGACCGAGAAGTTCCTCGTTTTCCTTATGTTCTCTCCCTGTGTCAGACACCAGAGAGACGCCACACTCTTCCACAGATTGATCAGACGGTTTCTTCACCAGCATTCTGTTAGAGGAGGTGTAAAATGTCATTTTTGTCCTCTTCACCTCTTCTTTGTTGACAGCCTGGTTGTTTGTTTTTCTCAGCTGTATGTGTGTAATGGATATTTCTTTGGTCTGGCCTTTTGACTCTGATGTCTCAAACACTTTATCCTTCTGGCTCTGGTGCACCTGCTCCCCACTCCAATCAGAGATAAAATTCTCACTGTCATCTGGTTGAGAGACAGGGCTTTGACTATTCTCACCTTTTAAACTATAGAGGCTTTGCGTACGCAACTGGTAGTCTTCTCTATTCTGAATGCTATTAGAACGGTAATGCTCCTTGTCTTCTTCTCTCTCATCATACTTATTATACAAGTCCAAAACCTCGGGTGCCTGAGCCACTGCCACTGGGAATGTCATGCTCCAGTCTTTTGGGAATTTCTTCGGGGTGTCTGGGGTGAGAGGGCGTAACCGTGCCGACGTGCCGAACAGGAAGGGTAGGGAGCTGGGCTCGTTGGGAGAGGACACAGAGTCAGAGCAGAAGGAAAAGGCACTGTCTATGGAGCTCAGAGAGGAGGCAGACGGTGAGGTGGCTGCGGAGGACAGGCTGGAGAAACTGGACCTGTTGGACATGGCCAGCCTCTGGGCAGGGTGCCAGAACCTAGAAGCTACCTGAGGGGACCTCCAGAAGGCATACCTAGATCTGCCGCCACCTACCCTGGGGCTGCTGTCCCCCTTTAGTAGCCCCTTAGCGTGGGGTTTGTGTGTGTGTTGGGAGTGGTCTGCACAGCCACACATCACTGCCGCATCGCAGCTGGACTGACGGGCAACAGGAGTGTGGATCTGGCTTTGGGACCCTGACTGGGGAGAAGCCAGAGACACACTGGGTTCTGAGGAGCAGCGGGCTGAGCGAAGACTCTGGGACTCCATCAGGGAGCATATAGACCCACTGGACAGTGAAGACATAAAGTCTAGATTTCCACAGCTATAAGCACTTTCCTCACTCACATATTGCTTTTTCAAGGAGTCAACCTCATTCAGAAGGCCCAAAATCTCTTTCTCCTCTTTCAAGACCAGTTTCCCTGGAGACAGGAATAAAGGTTCCCTGTTAGGAGAGTGAAGTCCTCCTTGCTTCTCCCATTCCCAATCATCAGACAAGTAGAGCTGCTGGTAAGACTCCACTGAAAGAAAAAACACGGGAGGATCAAAGCGAGACCACATGGTTACCGTGAAAATGCAAAAAAAGAAAAGAAAAATCAACCATATGTTATCTAACAAAGATCTCACCCATGACATCGTCTACAGTTCCTTGTTCACAATTTGTCTCAGTAAAAATGCACTCAACATCTTTTCCAAAAATGGCCGGGGTGTTTTCAATGAGTAGTTGGATGAGAGCTGCAACCTGCAATGGAGACATGAAAACACATTGAGGCAGAAAGCGTTAACATATAGGGGATACAGGAGATGAACATACACTATCTGCTCATGCTAACTTCAACACCAGAGTCATTAATGGGGTCCAATGAAAATGACTTTCAATTCAGTGTATTATTCCAATTTACACAGAAAATAAACAACTTATACAGTGAGCTCCAAAAGTATTGGGCAACAAATATTTGTTGTTGTTTTGGCTTCAGATTTGAAATGATTCAATGATTATGAGGTTAAAGTGCAGACTGTCCGCTTTCATTTCAGTGTATTTTAATCCATATCGGGTGAACCGTTTAGAAATTAGAGCACTTTTTGTAGATAGTCCCCCCATTTTAGAGGACCAAAAGTATTGGGACATATCTACATTATGTGCATTATTAAAGTAGTAAAATGTTACGTATTTGGTCCCATATTCATAGCACGCAATGACTACATCAACTTATGACTGTACAAACGTGTTGGATGCATTTGATGTTTGATTTGGTTGTGTTTCATATTATTTTGTGCCCAATAGAAATGAATGGTAAATAATGTATTGTGTCATTTTGGAGTCACTTTTCCGTAAATAAGAATATAATGTTTCTCAACACTTCTACACTTATGTGGATTCTACCATGATTACGGATAATCGTGAATGATGAGTGAGAAGAATTACTGAGGCATAAATATCATGTGATATTTGTGCATCTGTAACTTTCTCACTCATAATTGTTCACGATTCATTCAGGATTTTGCGGAATCATGGTAGCATCCACTACCTTTTTAGTGGACTGACTCTCCTCCTCTGGCCCTTTGGGCACGGGCAGCCACAGCATGTTGGGAGCGATACAGAGAGCCAGGTTCAAAGCGTTCATCTGGTTCTCCTGCGAGCTCTCCTGGATGTGATAGAGAAGGGCGAACAGGTAGCGGAGCAAGGTAACATTATCCTCTGGAAGCTGGCTCAATAGCCTGAAGGGGACAGACAATGGAGTGCCATTAATACCCTAGTGGCTAATTGAGGCCAGTAATGTAGAGAGGAATAGGTGAGTGGCTGATGCAAACACCCTAGTGAATGTGTTCTGTCCTGTTCATATACCATTCTTTAGTCTGTCTCTGTCTTTGGTAAATTCCACTTCTGCACAGTACATACAGTACATTTACTTGGGGAAGAACACATCAATAAATATATCTCTTCATGTTGTTGAAGTTGCTCTAATGTGCCGAATGTGTTTTTCAAAGATATTAAGATAAAAAACAGATATTGAATGACTTTGAAACAGGACATGAAGTGCTGAGAAGGCTATTGGAATTAAAAAACAAGCAATACAGTTCTGTGTGTTTTTCTAGATGCACAAAACGATTGAATGAATTTAGCTGAATTGCAAACCACTGCTCTTCTATTCTATTGAGGGCATTTAACCTCTATTAAAGACAATTCTTTGATATGTACTTTTTTTTCACTTTTCTGCCAGTCACAGGTTTCAAGATTTGAATTATTGTGTGCATTCTGTTGTACAATTTTCAATATTGTTCTGTTTCTGCTCACATCTATGGCTCAGCGTTACCCAAATGTTTCCTATCTATTTTTAAATTGATTTTTTACCCTGTTTTCTTCCCAATTTCATGGTATCCAATTGGTAGTTACAGTCTTGTCTCATCGCTGCAACTTCCGTACGGACTCGGGAGAGGCGAAGGTTGAGAGCTGTGCGTTCTCCGAACTACAACCAAGCCACACTGCTTCTTGATACAGTGCCCACTTAACCCGGAAGCCAGTCGCACCAATGTGTCGGAGGAAACACTGTGCACCTGGCAACCGTGTCAGCATGCACTGCGCCCGGCACGCCACAGGAGTCTCTAGTGCGCGATGGGACCAGGACAACCCTGCTGGCCAAACCCTCCCCTAACCCGGACGACACGGGGCCAATTGTGCACCATCCCATGGATCTCCCGGTTGCAGCCGGCTGCGACAGAGCCTGGACTCGAACCCAGAATCTCTAGTGGCACAGCTGAATCTCTAGTGGCACTGCGATACAATCCCTTAGACCACTGCGCCACTCAAGAGGCTCCAAATCCCATAGAATAGGTAGCCACCGGACAATCATTCAAGCGGGAAAATCTCAATAAAACAATTGTAAGCAGATCCATTATATCAGAGGTGGGTGCAGAGGGTGGAGTCTTTTGTTTCATCCCTGCTCTAACAATTGTCTCAGTTCATCAAGGACCATATGACAACTCCTTTATTTTAGCCACTAATCTATTGTTGGTAAACAAATAAACAGATGTATGAATCTCTCACCCTTTTATCAACTCAATCTTGTCTTCAATATCATCAGCCGCCATGACCTCCATCCACTTCTCATACAGACCAGTACTTAGCACACTGCCAGGGATGTTGCGCAGAAAGTCCTGTTCATTCAAATATAAGTCCTAGCAATCAAAATCTATACAGTACAGTATGAAAATAGTTTAAAAAAAACTTTTGGTCCTCCATTTTAACATGTTACTGTTGGCCATAATATTTCAGTTTAAAATCCAATGCAGTCTAGTAAATAATCTAAAACACAAGTGAGACTTCAGAAAGCAATTACAGTGATGACTGATGCAGCAACAAACACAGACTCCCCCTCCAGCTGAACACTGTTGCCAGAGTTCAGTCTTTCCTTCAGTTCCCGGCATGTCTTAGCATTGGCTGAGCGCCGGAAGATCCCTGTGGTGGTGGGGCCCTCATGATACAACAGATACAGCATGTCCTGTATGGAGAATAGACCAGACATGTAGTAGTTTGCAGGCGCAATTACAAGCTGTGAATAATTTGCCCACCATGACTGATATTATCCTAATTTTCCCATCACGATTGGAATTATCCTCACTGCTTTCCCAGCAGTAGAGATGAATCATTTATAATTTTTCATATTTGATGGGATCAGAACTCACCATGATGGGTCTGGGTAGATTTCCATGATGACAGATGGAGGCCAATGAAAGACCAAAGAGCTTGTGAGGAGTTGTGGGGGATTCAGGATATCCACCTCCTTGGCTGCCATGTCCTCTTCTCAGAGCCCAGTCTAACAGAGACTTCTTTCTCTTTATGTGTTTCTGAAAGGAATCTGTTGGAAATTATGAACAGCGCATTCTTTAGAAACTCTGAGTGACAGATATGTGGTTGTCATTCAATCAGACCTGCTTTCAGCCAAACAAAAATATTAAAATTTGAGTAACAAATCTGTCACGGCTTCAATAAGTAATGAGTGCAGGAGTCAGGCGCAGAGAGCAGGGTAGTTCAAAAGAAGTGGATCTTTACTATTCCAAAAAAAACAGAGAGACGGTCACGCCACACACACAAGGGCGGGTAAAGTCCCAGTCCAAACAAACAGGACGAAACTGATCGGAAAAAAGAAACCACAAGAATAATCAAACACCATAAAGAGAAAAACAAGCCCGCACAAAAGCCGGCGGGCCTACTGGGTTTAAATAGCCCACAACCAAACCTAAACACGAAACAGGTGCAACAAATCAGACACTAAATGAAACAGAAAAGGGGGTCGGTGGCAGCTAGTAGGCCCTCCCAGTCCACGAGGTACTGCAGGCCCCTCACCCGGCGTCTCGAGTCCAGAATAGCTCGTACAGTGTACGCCGGGGACCCCTCGATGTCCAGAGGGGGCGGAGGGACCTCCGGCACCTCACCTTCTTGTAGGGGACCAGCTACCACCGGCCTGAGGAGAGACACATGAAACGAGGGGTTAATGCGATAGTAAGAGGGAAGTTGCAATCTATAACACACCTTGTTCATCCTCCTCAGGATTTTAAATGGCCCTAGCTTCCGGCAGGGCAGGCGGAGGGGCAGGTTTCGGGTCGAGAGCCAGACCCTGTCCCCTGGTGCGAACACAGGGGCCTCACTGCGGTGGCGGTAAGCGCTCTTCTTCTGCCGTCCACCGGCCTGCTTAAGAGAGTCCTAGACTGCCTGCCAGGTCTCCCTAGAGCACTGTACCCACTCCTCCACCACAGGAGCTTCGGTCTGACTTTGATGCCACGGAGCCAGGACCGACTGGTAGCCCAGCACGCATTGGAATGGCGACATGTTCGTGGAGGAGTGACGGAGTGAGTTCTGGGCCAACTCCGCTCATGGGACGTACCTCGCCCATTCTCCTGGCCGGTTCTGGCAATACAACCGCAGAAACCTACCCACTTCCTGGTTCAATCTTTCCACCTGCCCATTACTCTCGGGGTGATAACCAGAGGTCAGGATGACCGAGACCCCCAGACGCTCCATAAACGCCCTCCAAACACGGGACGTGAACTGGGGACCTCGATCAGATACGATGTCCTCTGGCACCCCGTAGTGCCGGAAGATGTGGGTAAATAGAGCCTCCGCAGTCTGTAGGGCTGTAGGGAGACCAGGCAATAGGAGGAGACGGCGGGACTTAGAGAACCGATCCACAACGACCAGAATGGTAGTGTTCCCCTGAGATGGGGGAAGATCAGTAAGAAAGTCCACCGATAGATGAGACCAGGGCCGTTGTGGAACCAGGAGGGGCTGTAACTTCCCTCTAGGCAGGTGTCTATGAGCCTTAATCTGAGCGCACACCGAACAGGAGGAGACATGGCCAAGGACGTGAGGCTCTAAGGTGGGCCACCAGTATTTCCCCCTAAGACCCCGCACTGTCCTCGCAATCCCCGGATGACCTGAAGAAGGTAGTGTGTGAGCCCATCGAATCAATTGATCACGGACACCAAGCGGCACGTACCTGAGACCGGTCGGACACTGTGGAGGCGCAGGTTCAAACCGCAACGCCCGCTCGATGTCCGTGTCCACCCCCCATACCACCGGAGCCACCAGCCTAGCAGCTGGAAGGATGGGAGGAGGATCGATGGACCGGTCCTCAGTGTCATAGAGACGGGACAGCGCGTCGGCCTTAATGTTGAGGGAACCTGGTCTATAAGAGATGGTAAATCTAAATCGGGTAAAGAACATGGCCCACCTAGCCTGAAGCGGATTCAGTCTCCTCGCCGCCCGGATATACTCCAGATTGCGGTGGTCAGTCCAGATGAGGAAAGGGTGTTTAGCCCCCTCAAGCCAGTGTCTCCACACCTTCAGGGCTTTTACTATAGCTAGCAACTCCCGGTCCCCCACATCATAGTTCCGCTCCACCGGACCCAGCTTCTTAGAAAAGAAAGCGCAGGGGCGGAGCTTCGGTGGCGTGCCCGAGCGCTGTGACAGCACGGCTCCAACCCCAGCCTCGGACACATCCACCTCCACTATGAATGCTAATGAAGGGTCCGGATGCGCCAATACGGGCGCGACAGTAAACAGCGCCTTCAACTGATTGAAAGCTCCATCTTCCTTGGCCGACCACCGTAAACGCCCCCCCCCCCCTTCAGCAGTGAGGTAATAGGCGCCGCCATTTGTCCAAAACCCCGGATAAATCTCCGGTAGTAATTGGCAAACCCTAAAAACCGCTGCACCTCCTTTACCGTGGTCGGCGGTCACACTCCATCACCACCCCCGAGGTGGAAATGCGATAACCCAGGAAGGAAACGGCTCGTTTGGAGAACACACATTTCTCAGCCTTGACATATAGGTCATGCTCCAGCAGTCGCCCAAGTACCTTGCGCGCCAGGGAGAAATGCGTGGCGTGTGGCAGAATAGATCAAGATGTCATCAATGTATACCACCACACCCTGCCCGTGCAGGTCCCTGAGAATCTCATCTATAAAGGATTGAAAGACGGCTGGAGCATTCTTTAACCCATACGGCATGACGAGGTACTCATAGTGGCCTGATGTGGTATTAAACGCTGTTTTCCACTCGTCTCCCTCCCGAATACGCACCAGATTGATTATACGCGCTTTTTGTGAAAAAACGCGCTCCGTGGAATGATTCCACCGCTGGAATGAGAGGTAGCGGATAACTAAATCCCACTGTGATCGAATTTAGACCTCGATAATCAATGCACAGACGCAGTCCTCCCTCCTTTTTCTTCACAAAAAAGAAACTCGAGGAGACAGGTGACATGGAGGGCCGAATGTACCCCTGTCTCAGAGATTCCGTGACATATGTCTCCATAGCCAACGTCTCCTCCTGAGACAATGGGTACACGTGACTCCTGGGAAGTGCAGCGTTCTCCTGGAGGTTTATCACGCAACCCCCCGTCGATGGGGTGGTAATTTGGTCACCTTCTTTTTACAAAAAGCGATAGCCAAATCGGCATATTCTGGGGGAATGCGCACAGTGGCAAGCTGGTCTGGACTCTCCACCGACGTGGCACAGATGGAAACTCCTATACACCTACCTGAACACTCCTCTGACCACCCCTGAAGAGCCCCCTGTCTCCAGGAAATGAGGGGATTGTGAATAGCCAGCCAGGGAATCCCCAACACCACTGGAAACGCAGGTGAATCAATAAGGTAGAAACTGATCCGCTCCCTATGATCCCCCTGCGTTACCATGTCCAGCGGAATCGTGGCCTCCCTGACCAGCCCTGACCCTAACGGTCGGCTAACTAAGGAGTGCACGGGGGAAGGTGGGTCTATCTGCACCAACGGAATACCCAATTTACGGGTGAGTCCGCAATCCATAAAATTCCCAGCTGCGCCTGAATCGACTAACGCCTTATGCTGGAGAGAGGGAAAAAACGCAGGGGAAAAAAATTATAAAAACATGTGACCAACAGGGAGCTCTGGGTGAGTTTGGTGCCTACTCACCTGGGGTGGCCGAGAAGAGTTCCGCCTGCCATCTCGACTCCCCAACGCACTCCTCCAGCACCGGTCCGAAGTGTGTCCTCTCCGGCCGCAGTAGGTGCAGGAGGAGCCTCCTCCTCCGGTCCCCCTAGATGCAGCTCCTCCCAACTCCATCGGAGTTGGAGCGGGAGGGCTGGGAGGTGGAACTGACAGGACCCCCTCTGAACGCCCGCGGGCAGCTAGCAGGTTGTCCAGTCGGATCGACATGTCTATAAGCTCGTCGAGGGAGAGTGTGGTGTCCCGACAAGCTAGCTCCCTGCGTACGTCCTCCCGGAGGCTGCATTGGTAGTGGTCCATCAGGGCCCTGTCATTCCACCCCGCACCAGCAGCCAAGGTCCAGAACTCCAAGGCGAAGTCCTGTGCGCTCCTCGTCTCCTGTCTGAGGTGGAACAGTCTCTCACCGGGTAGTGGTCCCGAGCCGAGTCTAGGCCGTTCCAGACAGCGTTGGCCCATTCCAGGGCTCTATCCTTCAAACATGAGACGAGGAGGCTCACACTCTCCTCACCCGAGGGAGTTGGACGAACGGTAGCCAGGTAGAGCTCAAGATGGAGCAAAAACCCCTGGCACCCAGCTGCCGCTCCATCGTACTCCCTCGGGGGCGCGAGACGCAACGTGCCGGAACCAGACGATGACATTGGAGGAGTGGGTTGTGTCATCTGTGGGGGAGCTGGGGTGGATGTCGGGAGACCACTCCTCTCCCATCGCTCCATCCTCTCCATCATCATGACCGAACCGATCCGATGGAGGACGGCTGTGTGATGGAGGATGCGCTCCTCCATCGATGGAGGAGGGGTGGTTGCTGCTCCTGCTGACTCCATAGTGGTGCGGGCTTCTGTCACGGCTTCAATAAGTAGTGAGTGCAGGAGTCAGGCGCAGAGAGCAAGGTAGTTCAAAAGATATGGATCTTTAATATTTAAAAAAAAAACAGAGAGACGGTCACGCCACACACACAAGGGCGTGTAAAGTCCCAGTCCAAACAAACAGGACGAAACTGATCGGAAAAAATAAACCACAAGAATAATCAAAAACCATAAACAGAAAAACAACTGGGCCTACTGGGTTTAAATAGCCCACAACTAACCCTAAACACGAAACAGGTGCATCAAATCAGACACAACTAAATGAAACAGAAAAGGGGATCGGTGGCAGCTAGTAGGCCGGCGACGACGACCGCCGAGCGCCGCCCGAACAGGAAGAGGCACCATCTTCGGCGGGATTCGTGACAAAATCAGCGCAATTCCCAGAGGAGAACACACAAAAACAATTATATATAATGCCAATCTCTAATATTAAGGAAGACTTGATGTTCTGCTCGCCTGAGTTGGAATAGAGTTAGAATACCTCATGATAAGCTGTACACCATACTAAGAGTTCTCATCTACATTGTTGGTAGCTGTCTAGTTACCAGCACAAAGCGATGCTGGCACTAAGATCGCATTGAACAAGCTGTATGAGGCCATAAGTAAACAAGAAAATGCTCATCCAGAGGTGGTGCTCCTAGTGGCCGGTAATTTTAATGCAGGAAAACTGAAATCCGTCTTACCAAATTTCTACCAGCGTGTCACCTGTGCAGCTAGAGGTGAAAAAACTCTAGATCACTTTTACTCTTCACACAGATATGCTTACAAAGCTCTCCCGTGCCCTCCTTTTGGCAAATCTGACCATAACTCTATCCTCTTAATTCATGATTACAAGCAAAAACTCAAAACAGGAAGTACCAGTGACGCGCTCAATACGGAAATGGTCTGACGAAGTGGATGCCAAGCTACAGGACTGAAAAATGTTCTCGGAACTCATCTGATGGGTTCGAGGAGTTTACCACATCAGTCACTGGCTTTGTTAATCAGTGCATCGACCACGTCACCCCCCAAGTTATCATATGTACATATATATCCCAACCATAAGCCATGGGTTACAGGCAACATCCGCACTGAGCTAAAGGCTAGAACTGCCTCTTTCAAGGAACGGGACACTAACCCGACACTACAAGAAATCCCGCTACGCCCATCAAACAAGCAAAGCATCAGTATAGTGGCTTGCGAAAGTATTCACCCCCCCCCCGGCATTTTTCCTATTTTGTTTTTGCAGCAATTACACCTGCAAGTCTCTTGGGGTATGTCTCTATAAGCTTGGCACATCTAGCCACTGGTATTTTTACCCGTTCTTCAAGGCAAAACAGCTCCAGCTCCTTCAAGTTGGATGGGTTCCGCTGGTGTACAGCAATCATTAAGTCATACCACAGATTCTCAATTGGATTGAGGTCTGGGCTTTGACTAGGCCATTCCAAGACATTTAAATGTTTCTCCTTAAACCACTCAAGTGTTGCTTTAGCAGTATGCTTAGGGTCATTGTCCTGCTGGAAAGTGAACCTCTGTCCCAGTCTCGAATTTCTGGAAGACTGAAACAGGTCTCCCTCAAGAATTTCCCTGTATTTTGCACCATCAATCATTCTTTCAATTCTGACCAGTTTCCCAGTCCCTGCAGCATGATACCGCCACCACCATGCTTCACTGTGGGGGTGGTTTTCTCTGGGTGATGAGAGGTGTTGGGTTTGGGCCAGACATAGCGTTTTCCTTGATGGCCATACAGCAACATATTAGTCTCATCTGACAAGAGTACATTCTTCCATATGTTTGGGGAGTCTCCCACGTGCTTTTTAGCAAACACCAAACGTGTTTGCCAGCTTCCAGCTTCCTAAATCAAGTTTTACAGAGGGCAATATACACAAACTAATAGTATAATAGAGAAAACATGTGGATTCATATTTAGAAGCAGTGGAAAGCAGCATTGTTAGTAATATATACACACAACCATGAAGATGTCTTGCTCTCAGCATTCTGTAAATTCATGCATATGTTCATGCTACAGTATATACAGTATATACTGTATCATGAACATATGCATGAATTTACAGAATGCTGAGAGCAAGACATCATCATGCTTGTGTGACACTTGAATGTTGGTCAAAGGGGAAATAAATTAAATCATTTGCTAGCAGGAATGACACCGATAAACAGAGTTCTTCGCTCTCTGCCTGCTGAACACCTGCTCTCACCGTCGTTAACAGAGCTGCTGGAAAACAGTGGGGTCGAAGGACGCTGTCTACCGGTCTCCCCGCTAGCATTGGAGGCAGTGGATCATCTGGACCAACTATTGAGGAATTTAACTAAACCATTCCAACGTTTCTGAAACTACCTCCCCTAACATGTAATGTTGGAAATGTTCTACCCTCTTGTGGCTTTGAGTCAGTGACTCTTATCACGGAGTTTGCTAGTTACCGATATCATGTGCAAACACTTTACTAGCACAGTGTTGCTCCTCTCGATAGCACAGCAGACGGAAGGCTAGGGCGACACGTGTACTAGCTAGCTTGATAGTTATTGACACAGTGTGCTAGCTAGCTTGATCGTTAGCCTCCCACCTACTGTGTACCATAGTCCTCCTTAGGACTAGCTAGCTAAGCAATCAGTGTGTCTGTCACTCCAGCCTGACAAACACCTGCCCTCGTCATTGTTAACAGAACTGTGGGAAAACAGTGCCCGACAGGCAGGGGAGAAGGACACTGTCAAATTAAGTGGACACTTCTGATGATGTATCATGACGTCTGATCAGTATACACTTGCAGGGCGGAAGGAATGATTTTAAAATGGAAATTGGACGGAAATTCGTGACTCGTTCCGCAATGATTGTGTTTTCAGCCACCGGTAGCTTGTGGGTGCTTTATATGCACTACAGTCAATTATGAGTGCATGTATGTCTACTATAATTATTAATATACGCCTACTGTATGAAAGCTAGCAAATGAATTAGCTAACTAACATTAGCCTGCCTAGCTGGAACTTCTGAAGAAGGAACATTTTTCATTTCTATAATTTCCGAAAGATAACCAAACAAAAACATGTTTTTACATTACGTGTTTGTGCCGTCATGTGCATTAATAGCATAATTTATAACTTATTTACATTCGTTTTTACTTACACTTGTATGTTGACTTCTCAATTGAAGTGTTTTTTAAAGTTTTTGCTGACTTTTCTTAGCGGATGTACAATCGTGGCAAATTGAATTATGGGGAGTTTCAGGCCCTGGAGTGAAAATAGTTGTACACTAGCAAAGACGACTAAATACAAGGGCTGAGGGGCTTACGTTGCAAACTTCCCTTTCATTGCTAATCATTTGGACCACCCTCCAAGATGGCGACGGAGATTCCTCCAAGGGCATAAGGCGAGGGTAAGTGGACGAGGGTGTGTATTTTAAATGTTTGGACAGCAACCACTGTCCACTGGTATATGCCTAGCTAGCTAACGTTGTCGCCCCCGCCCCTTCTGTGGGGTTTATCGGCAACTGGAATCCAACGTTATTGTGCATTATGCCACCTACTCTACTGGAGTGCCCCTGCCTATGTCTGTCCTAAATAAAACGTCTACCAATATAAGTATAAAGAGCAGGAATGCACCCTTCTCTGGAGGAATTGTGTGCTACCTGCATGAGTGCCAGAGGGTGGCGCTTTCTGTGTGTGGCCTAGGAGCATAAAGCAAGCGACGGCGGGAGACATCCTGTCTTGTTTGAGCAGTGTAGAGAAGAGTGTTTTTGCTCCCAAAATGAAACTCCAGGTCGCACAGCTAAATTACCACTTAAAGAGTCATTATGGTTGCACATAGAACCATCACCCTTACCAAATAACTCCTGAAGAATCTTGTTTTCTAAGTCTACAGCCACAAAGGCATACATGAAAAGACAGGGATGTGAGGAACTGATGTGTGGATACAGCCCTTAGACGTGGTATATTGGCCATATACCACAAACTCTTGAGGTGCCTTATTGACATTATAAACTGATTACTAACGTAATTAGAGCAGTAAAAATAAATGTTTTACCATACCTGTGGTATACTAGAATGTTGGCCAATCAGCATTCAGGGCTTGAATCACCCAGTTTATAATCATGAATGAGTGATGATGTGACCTGGATGGTCAAGTGGTTAGTGCTGTTTCTCCTGGTACACGTACATACCGCTGTCACAGTAGGACTGAATCCGGCATATACTGCGCTGTGACCATTATAATTTGATCTTTCCTGGGATGTGAGCACTGATGTATGGTGGAAAAAGTTAAATACATGTTTCTTGCCATAAATTGTTCAGTAGAAAATGTTGACATTACAAGACAGCTGCTGAAAACACCCTTAATAAGGCATCATGCAGAGAAATCGCCATGCATGGTTTTTCAGATATACTTTCCGCATTTGTGCATAGAAATGACTGTGCAAAACAATTCAATTGGCATTTGAGAATACATGATTCGTTATAAAGATCAGTAAAAAGGTCCGCGATAAAATAATTTGTAATTTCTTTTTCTCACAATTTTATGCCATGACAGGGAGACAGTATGCTATGACAGAGAGACAGTATGCTATGACAGAGAGACAGTATGCTATGACAGAGAGACAGTATGCTATGCCTCCAACAAGCAATGGAACATTTAGAACACTGTAATTATTCTAATTACAGGAAGGATATTCTGATAACATCTGTAGAACTACATGTGCTAGCGTGACAGGAAGTTATTTACTATCTCCATTATGAATAAACCACTTCTGTAAAGAGGGCTAGATAATTGACTTGTAGAAACAAAATGCACTAAAGAAAATTACATTGTTTACCCCTGTGGTGTATATCGGTGGAACTTAAAAATCAATACATGCCAGCATCTCTTTCTCTCTCTCTCTCTCTCTGTGAAAGTTAATGAATGATTCACCTGCTCGGCCATGTCCTCCCCCCTCAGCCTTTAGCCTAAGGATGAAGCGAGGGCCGGAAGCGTCTTTAAGAAGGTGATCAAGGTAGAGGCTCCCATCTACAGTCAGAATGTTGTTGGTGACTGTCAAGGCTTGGCGGTCCATTTCCCTCAAGGAGTTCAGAATAATACTGAAGGGATGCTCATGACCTGTCAGACACGACACGTGTAGATCAGATCAGTTTTTTTTTGTATAGAATTGGAAATTGCATTCACTCCCTGCTGCTACCATTTCTGTTTTATAAGGAATAAGGCACAAAGGGATGTGGTAATGGCCAATATACCACAACTAAGGGTTGTTTTTATGCACGACGCAACGCGGAGTGCCTGGATACAGCCCTTAGCCGTGGTATATTGGCCATATACCACAAACCCTCGAGGTGCCGTATTGCCATTATAAACTGGTTACTAACGTAATTAGAGCAGTAAAAATAAATGTCATACCTGTGGTACACGGGAATGTCAGCCAATCAGCATTTAGGGCTTGAATCACCCAGTTTATAATCATGAATGAATGATGATGTGACCTGGATAGTCAAGTGGTTAGTGCTGCTGCTCCTGGTACACGTACATACCGCTGTCACAGTAGGACTGAATCCGGCCTATACTGCTCTGTGACCCATTATCATTTTATCTTTCCTGGTAATCTATCATTAGCTTAATATCTGTTCAAATAAAACAAAAAAATCGAAAGGAGTCAAGAGGCAAGAAGACAGAAATCGAAAGGAGTGATTCAATTATATGGGAGATGCATGATGAATCACAACCCCCTTATAATTACATGGGCTTAAAGAAAAAGTACATGTTATATAAAAATGCTTGTAGTACCAGTCCTTAGCAATTTTTTTCAAACTGAGATCACCTCATCATTTCCCAGAGTCTATTTTGTTGCTGCTGATTTAAATGTAGTCCAGTGTATCTCAGTTGGTAGAGCATGGTGCTTGCAACGCCAGGGTTTTGGGTTTGATTCCCACAGGGCACCAGCATGAAGTTGTATACACTCACTACTGTAAGTCGCTCTGGATAAGAGTGTCTGCTATAATATACTAATGAGCATTGACTAAATTATATATTTTTCTACCAGCATTGACTTGAGAAATATAGGTATCTGCCCTTTAGACAGAGTAGCATTCGGTTGTATGAGACATTAATTCCAGACACACAAAGGCCCTCATGAATCCCTCTTCCGATCCCCAGGATTCCTAATATGCCGTGGCTTTGTGAGAGGCTCCTGTAGCCAGGTCGCAAAGATTACAGTTTCAAGTCACAAACACTCCATGTGAACACACTAAGATGAGTACAGACAGAACCTGCCTGACTGAAATATTGGTTTGGGTAATCCTTTGACGGGACAGAAACTATGGTCTAAAATCCAAGCCAAGTGTGCCTTCATCCTGACTGTTTTTGGAGGCGTGTTTCAGTGCATAGTGATAGTACTATCACATTTCCTCACCGATAAGAGGATATAGGGCTTCCTCTCTCCCTGAGACTACCCAGAGGCGGTAGTCAGTGGGTCTGCCCTATGGGAGTAGAAAAATTATGTTTAGGATGAAGAAAGGAACATCAGAGTAATCTATAAGCCTAGGCACGGTCAGAGACAGGAAATTACATCGTAAAGCATAAAATGTTGTCAATGATCCTTATGTTCCTTTTCTGATACTCTTTCTGTCTTTTCTAAAGATCTATGAGTAAACATGTAGGCTAGTAGTAGCAGAATTTGATCTAAATTCTAAAGAGTAAACCTTAAAAAAAAAAAAAGATTTACAACAAGTGTAATATTGCAGAGCTTGGTAATAGTAATAATAATAATGATATATTACTCTATAATTATAGTAAAATGTTTGTCCATACACATTCTAAACAGAACATTTGGATTACTTCTAATAATAGAACAAAGACATGATTAATACAGAAATTGGTGGCAATAACTCACAGTGAGTTTAAATTGTTGGGTGAGGATCCTGATGACTTTGTCAACATCACATGTATTGTCCACATTCACAGTCGTCTAGATTAAAACACAAATAATTCCTTCATAATCTTATAGAATTGGAAAATATTTTCTGAGGTTACTTGAATAAATGTTATGTTAACTAGAAATAGTCATACATATAATCATATTTAATTTAGAATGTGAACATTTGGGGAAAATAATCAATAAGCATCTGAGAAGTAGCAGTAGTTGTAGATGAGTGAATTCTCTTACCATTGCACTATTTCCAATGTCCACGAGAACAACCTTCATGGTGAGATTACTGAGATATTCCACTTCCTTGGATTTGGTGATGTGCCTGTGCCAAATAGCACATGTGGCATATATTAGTGCTAATGTGTGTGCATCAGGTAGGTACAGTACATAATCCTATACATTTAATTTCAGAAGTCATTTTCTATATTGTACATCTGGGTTTTGTAAGTATTTCCTTACCATTGTAAAGTGGTAAGCCACTTCTCCTTTGACTCCGATGAACTGATAGGGAAAACAAATGCCATCTTTATTTCCCCAAAATAGGAATTTAATTAAATGTCAAGTACTAACCAAAAATGATTAGATTGGTGTAGCCTACCTGAGAGTTACCACATAATTGGTGGTAGGCCAGCCAATGACAAAGGAGTTCTTTGAGCACAGTTTTCTCTCTGCAACCTCTTCCATGCAGGAAGCCAACCATATCTCACACAGCCTCACTCTCTCCTTCCGTTTGCGGCTTGTGGAAGACCTGCAAGACAACAGGGTAAATACAACGATATCAGCAATCTATCAGGACAAATGCAACAGTAATTGCAATCATCAATTCCACTTTATATTTTCATTTTGTTGAAGTGCCCCTCTCGTCCTAAGATACATCTGTACAATTTACATAATGGAGAAAATGATAACTTCTATTAAGTCATTGTTAGTTCTCATCTATTCTATTCATCTTGTTCAGTAAGTGAACATAATTTTTATATGCTGAGGACTAACTTTGATTTAGCGATGATGAGTGTGTCACTGAAGAGGAACAAGTGTCTCTCCTGGGTCTGCAGTCCAGTGCTGAGCTGCACGTGCTCTTCCATCACAAACTCTGCACTCTGGGATGTTAGGTTCTGGATCAGCGCTGCTCTTGGTGTTGGGACTGGGACGGCATCCCTAAAGACAAAAAACACTCTGTAAAGGGGGTATCATGTCTCTGGCAATGAGACATGATACTGGACATTGTTTCCCATCAATCAGGCATTTACAATACGTTCATCACTTCACACAAAAAATACACAGGGGTTACATACAGTGCCTTCAGAAAGTATTCATACCCCTTGACTTGCAGTGCATTCGGAAAGTATTCAGACCCCTTCCCTTTTTCCACATTTTGTTGTGTTACAGTACAGCCTGAATTTAAAAGGGATGAAATAAAAAAAGATTCTCACCCGTCGACACACAATACCCCATAATGACAAAGTGAAAACATCATTTTACAAATGTTTGAACATTTATTGAAAATGAAATACAGAAATATCTAATTTACATAAGTATTCACATCCCTGAGTCAATACATGTTAGAATCACCTTTGGCAGCGGTTACAGCTGTGAGTCTTTCTGGGTAAGCTTTGCACACATGGATTGTACAATACTTGCACAGTATTCTTTAAAAAAAAAATCTGTCATGTTGTTTGTCGATCATTGATAGGCAGACATTTTCAAGTCTTGCCATAGATTTTCAAGTCGACTTTAGTCAAAATTGCAACTAGGCAACTCAGGAACATTTAATGTCGTCTTGGTAATCAACTTCAGTGTATATTTGGCCTTGTGTTTTAGGTTATTGTCCTGCTGAAAGGTGAATTTGTCTCCCAGTGTCGGTTGAAAAGCGGACTAACTAGGTTTTCCTCCAAGATTTTGGCTGTGCTTAGCTCTATTCTCCATTCTCTTCTCCATCAATGTATTTTAAAAAACTCCCTAGTACTTGCCAATGACAAGCATACCCATAACATGATGTAGCCACCACAATGCTTGAAAATATGAAGTGGTACTCAATGATGTGTTGTGTTGGATTTGTATTCAGGACATAAATGACACACATTTTTTGCAGTTTTACTTAAGTGCCTTATTGCACACAGGATGCATGCTTTGGAATATTTTTGATTCTGTACAGGCTTCCTTCTTTTCACTCTGTCATTTAGTATTGTGGAGTATGCTGTTAATCCATCCTCAGTTTTCTCCTATCACAGCCATTAAACTATGTAACTGTTTTAAAGTCACCATTGGCCTCATGGTGAAATCCTTGAGCGGTTTCCTTCCTCTCCGGCAACTGAGTTAGTTATACTATCCAAAATTTAATTAATAATTTTCACAATGCTCAAAGGGATATTCAATGTCTGCATTAAAAAAAAACTTTTTACCAATAGGTGCCCTTTGTGAGGCATTGGAAAACCTCCCTGGTCTTATTAGAGATAATTGTGTGGGGTACAGAGATGAGGTAGTTGTTAAAAAAAATCTTAAACACTATTATTGCGCACAGAGTCCATGCAACTTATCATGTGAACTGTTAAGCAATTTTTACTCCTGAATTTTTTTTATGCTTGCCATAACAAAGGGGTTGAATACTTATTGACTCAAGACATTTCAGCTTTTCATTTTTTATTAATTTGTACAAATATTTCTAAAAACATTATTCCACCTTGCCATTATGGGATATTGTTCGTAGGCCAGTGACACAAAATCTCAATGTAATTTTAAATTCAGTCTGTAGCACAGCAACATTTTGAAAAAGTCAAGGGGTATGAATGCATTTTACTTTGTAGATGAGGGGAGTTCTTTACTAATTAGTAACCTTAATTTATCAATCAAGTACATGGAAGGAGCTAAAAACCTGCAAACACTCAGCCCTCCATGGAAAGAGTTTGTCACATGTGCACTACACTCAGGATCCCGAGTGGCGCAGCGGTCTAACATGCTGATTCAAACATTGCACCTACACTCAGTGGTGGATTTAGGTATAGGCAACATGGGCAGCCGCCCAGGGTGGCATCTTGCTGGGGGCGGCACAGGGCACCCGCACAAAAAAAATTATATATAAAAAAAAAAGACTAATAATATTCGTAATGGTGACATTTGCGCAATCAGTTTTCTATCGCTCATTTGCACATCGCGTCAATGATTTCATGTCACCGTGTGGGACTGTGGGTCAATTAATCTTGTCGGAGTGGGCACCCTGATTCTAGTTTGTGAGCTAGATAGGCTACTGTCTGGGAAGGTCTCCCACTCAGAAGTATGAGATGGGGAGGGGGGCGGGGGTAGGTTGACCTCAGGTCTCTCCACTGGAAGCCCGAGGAAGGGGGAGCGGGGGAATCTATCAAATAGCGCACCTCTAACTTTGTACATAAGGCGCTCGTCGATTCAGGCACAGCTGG
Organism: Oncorhynchus nerka; assembly: GCF_034236695.1. Taxonomy (NCBI): domain Eukaryota; kingdom Metazoa; phylum Chordata; class Actinopteri; order Salmoniformes; family Salmonidae; genus Oncorhynchus; species Oncorhynchus nerka. Next base: position 61,374,201 of record NC_088405.1, on the reverse strand, counting down.
GAATTTTATCGACAGAGCGCTGGCCCTTAGTTTAGTTGGCCCTTAGTCCCCATTATTCCTGTAGTTAGACCTTTCCCGGTTCACGCTCTGGATAGTCGCACATTAGGGTCCGGGCTAATCAGGGAATCCACCATCTCCCTGGCCATGGAGACACAGGGGGTCACAAGCAGGACATCAGTCTCTTCCTCATTGACTGTCCTGCGTTTCCCGTGGTACTAGGCCTTCACTGGTTAGCTCATCATAACCCCACTATTTCCTGGCAACAGGGGGCTCTCACGGGGTGGTCGCAAGAGTGCTCGGGGAGGTGTGTAGGGGTTTCCATTGGTGCTACCACGGTGGAAAGTCCAGACCAGGTCTCCACCATGCGCATCCCCCCAGAATATGCCGATTTGGCTCTCGCCTTCTGTAAAAAGAAGACAACTCAATTACCACCTCATCGACGGGGGATTGTGCGATAAATCTCCTGGTAGACGTTGCGCTTCCCAGGAGTCACCTGTATCCCCTGTCGCAAACGGAGACGGCAGCTATGGAAACATATGTCTCTGAATCCCTGCGTCAGGGGTACATTCGATCCTCCACTTCACCCGCCTCCTCGAGTTTCTTTTTTGTGAAGAAGAAGGATGGAGGTCTACGCCCGTGCATTGACTATAGAGGTCTCGATCAAACCATGGTGCGGTACAGTTACCTGCTACCTCTTATCGCCATGGCAATTGAGTCAATGCATGGGGCGCACTTCTTCACGAAACTGGATCTCAGGAGTGCGTATAACCTGGTGCATATCTGGGAGGGAGATGAGTGGAAGACAGCGTTTAGTACCACCTCAGGGCATTATGAGTACTTAGTCATGCCGTACGAGTTGATGAATGCTCCATCAGTTTTTCAATCCTTTGTAGACAAGATTTTCAGGGACCTGCACGGGCAGGGTGTAGTGGTGTATATCGATGATATTCTCATATACTCCACTACACGCGCTGAGCATGTGTCCTTGGTACGCAAGGTACTTGGACGACTGTTGGAGCATGACCTGTACGTCAAGGGCGAGAAATGCCTGTTCTTTCAGCAGGCCGTCTCCTTCCTAGGGTATCGCATTTCCACATCAGGGGTGGAGATGGAGAGTGACCGCATTGCAGCCGTGCGTAATTGGCCGACTCCCACCATGATAAAGGAGGTGCAGTGATTTTTAGGGTTTCCCAATTATTAACCGGAGATTTATACCGGGGGTTTTGGCCAGGTGGCTGCTCCCATTACCTCACTGCTGAAGGGGGGGGTCCTGTACGGTTGCAGTGGTCGGCTGAGGCGGACACAGCTTTTGGGCAGCTAAGGGCTCTGTTTACTTCAGCTCCCGTGCTGGCCCATCCGTATCCCTCTTTGGTGGAGGTGGACGTGTCCGAGGCTGGGACAGCGCTCGGGTACGCCACCAAAACTCCGCCCCTGTGCTTTCTTCTCGACGCTCAGCCCAGTGGAGCGTAACTATGATGTGGGGGACCGGGAACTGTTGGCTGTGGTTAAAGCGTTGAAGGCATGGAGACATTGGCTTGAGGGGGCTAAACACCCTTTCCTCATCTGGACTGACCACCGCAACCTGGAGTACTTCCGGGCAGCGAGGAGACTGAATCCTCGTCAGGCAAGGTGGGCCATGTTCTTTACCCGTTTTGTGTTTACCCTGTCCTACAGACCAGGTTCCCAGAATACAAAGGCAGACGCACTGTCCCGGCTGTATGACACAGAGGAGCGACCCATGGATCAGACTCCCATACTCCCGGCCTCTTGCCTTGTAGCGCCGGTCATGTGGGAGCTGGACGCGTTCCATCTGCTGTCCATGACCAGTTGATCTATTGGTCCCACACTTCACCCTCCTCTGGTCATCCGGGGATCGGTCGGACGGTGCGCTGTCTGACTGGCAAGTACTGGTGGCCCACGTGAGGGTTTATGCTTCCTCCTGCTGCTCGGTGTGTGCCCAGTGTAAGGCTCCGAGACACCTGCCCAGAGGTAAGCTACACCCCTTAACCGTTCCACAACGAACTTGGTCACACCAGTCTGTGGATTTTTTAACCAATCTACCTCTTTCACAGGGAAACACTACGATCCTGGTCGTTGAAGATCATTTCTCTAAGTCCTGTCGTCTCCTCCCTCTGCCCGGTCTTCCTACGGCCCTACAGACTGCGGAAGCCCTGTTTACTCACGTCTTCCGGCACCATGGGGTGCCTGAGGATATAGTGTCTGATCAGCGTCCCAGTTCACATCGCGAGTCTGGAAGGCGTTCATGGAACGTCTGGGGGTCTCGATCAGCCTTACCTTGGGTTTTCACCCCGATAGTAACGGGCAGGTAGAGAGAGTCAACCAGGATGTGGGCAGGTTTCTGCGGTCCTATTGCCAGGACAGGCCATGGGAGTGGGCGGTGTTCGTGCCCTGGGCCGAGATGGCACAGAACTCGCTTCGCCACTCCTCCACTAAGCTCTCCCCCTTTCAGTGCGTATTGGGGTACCAGCCGGTCCTGGTGCCGTGGCATCAGAGCCAGATCGAGGCTCCTGTGGTGGACGACTGGTTCAGGCGTGCGGAGGAGACATGTGAGGCCGCCCATGTTCACCTCCAGAAAAGACATGCGCGGACCGTCGCCGCAGTGTGACCCCGGTGTTTGCACCGGGGGACCGGGTCTGGCTCTCGACCCGAAACCTGCCCCTCCGCCTGCCCTGCCGGAAGCTGGGTCGCCGGTTTGTGGGGCCATTCAAAGTCCTGAGGAGGGTGAACGAGGTGTGTTACAGATTACAGTTCCCTCTGATTACCTCTGATTACCGTATTAACACCTCGTTCCATGTGTCTCTCCTCAGGCAGGTGGTGGCTGGTCCGCTCCAGGAAGCTGGGGGCCCCAGCATACTCCGTTCGTTCCATCCTGGATTCGAGGCGTCAGGCAGGGGGCCTTCAGTAACTCGTAGAGTGGGAGGGGTACGGTCCGGAGGAGAGGTGCTGGGTCCCGGTTGCGGATGTTTTGGACCCCGAACTGCTGCGGGAGTTTCACCATCGCTGGCCTGGATCGCCCTGTACCTCGCCCTCCGGGTCGTCCCCGAGGCCGGTGTCGGTGCGCCGCTGGGGCCGCACGTCAAGGGGGGGGGGGGGGGGGTGTACTGTCATGACTTCCGCCGAAGTGTCTCTCCTTGTTCGGCGTCACCGGCTTTCTGGCCATCGCCGCTCCATTTCTCATTTATCCATTTGTTTTGTCTTGTTCCATTACACACCTGGTTTCCATTCCATAATCACTGCATGTATTTAGTCCTCTGTTCCACTCCATGTATTTGTGTGTAATTGTTTATTGTTATGTGGATATTGTCAGGCGCTATACTTTTGTTATGTTCCATGTTTTTGGCACGTTTTATGTTTTTATGTGCTGTCATTTTTGGACCGGAATTAAAGTGCCCCTGTTTACTACACTCTGCTTTCCTCTGCCTGACTTCGCCTCCCGTACACACCCCTAACAATTACAGAACATACACACATCAACATATAAATACAAAGAAAGAAAGTAAAACGCGGTCCTAAAATACAAACAAATTCATCAGTAATAAGTTACTCAATCAGCTTTCTGAATTGCCCTCGTGGCACCAGAACATCACATTTAAGAACATTTTGAAGAGTGTTCCATAAATAAGGTGAATGAAAACTAAAAGCTGATTTACCTAACTCAGTAAAGACCAAAGGAATTTCCAGAGTGTGGTAACTCGTATGTCTAAAGTTTAGTTATGATGTTAGGTGCAGAGGGGCTTGATGTTAAAGGGATTTATAAATGAAAACATAGTAATGTACATGACATCAAAGACAGCCATCCAACATTCTGTTTGAGAATGCAGTGATGAGTACTAAAATTGTCTCCCGTAATAAAGCGCAGTGCGCTACATTCATAAAGATGTTGCCGCCATAGTCGGAGCGATAAGAACGTTAACTAAATAATCTGCTTTCTACTATTTAGCGAGAGGCAGGACCTGTTTCTATAGAAGAAGCCCATTTTTATTCTCAGCTTCTTAACTAACTCAACAATATACGGTACTATCCATATATTTGTAAGCGTGGACAAGATATACAGTGCCAAATAAAATACAATTTCATTGGTCACATACATATATTTAGCAGATGTTACTGCGGGTGTAGCGAAAGCGAGAGTGTGCAAACTTAAGGGCACCAGGCTGCCCTGCATCACGCACTCTTATCATCCATTACGAACACCTGCCTTCCCTCGTCACGTGCATCAGCGATATTGGACTCACCTGGACTCACTCATCAGCTGTTATTACCTCCCCTATATTTGTCAGTTCCCCAGCTCTGTTCCCCGCTTCTGCATTGATTGTCTTTTGTTTGTGTTACTTGTTCGCTGACGCTGTTCCTGTCTCGTTCCATGTCCGTTATTTATTAAATGTTTGACTCCCCATACCTGCTTCGTCTCTCCAGCATCATTCCGTGTGACAATAACTAAGGATGCAACAGAGATAGGGATATTACCCGGTCTAAACCCCGCCTGATGTATATTTAGATTACACTGCAAAGATAAAGATGTTAGCTGAGAATGAATAAAGAATACAAATATTTGAACTAAGCAAGAACGTTTAGAAATAGGTCGATAATTATTTAGGACACAAGGGTCATGTCACACCCTGACAAGGGCCTTTTTATGTCTCTTTTGGTTTGGTTAGGGTGTGATTTGGGTGGGCATTCTATGTTTCTATGTTTTTGTATTTCTTTGTTTTGGCCGGGTATGGTTCTCAATCAGGGACTGCTGTCTATCGTAGTCTCTGATTGGGAACCATACTTAGGCAGCCGTTTTTCCCTCCTGTGTTTGTGGGTAGTTAACTTTGTTTGAGGCATTGTGCCTCTTGTTTTGTTGGAGTCATTTTCTAATACAAGGAAAATGTATGCTCACCACGCTGCACCTTGGTCCGCTTCTTTCGACAGCCCATGACAGAAATACCCACCACCAGGGACCAAGCAGCGTGGTCAGGAGGGGAAGACCCGGTAACGGAAGCCCGAGAAGCAGCTCCAAAAACATTTTGGGGGGCGACACACGGGGAGATTGGCGGAGTCTGAGTTTAGACCTGAGCCAACTCCCTGTGCTTACCGTGGGGAGCATGTGACTGGTCAGGCACCGTGTTATGGGGTGATGCGCACGGTGTCTCGAGTGAGCATTCACAGACCGTGTGCTCTGTGCCAGCATCCCGCATTTGCCGGGTGGAAGTGGGCATCCAGCCAGAACGGGTTGTGCCAGCTCTGCGCTCGAGACCGCCAGTGCGCCTCCACGGCCCAGTGTATCCGGTGCCTCTGCCAAGGACAAAGCCTCCTGTATGTCTCCCCAGCCTGGTGAGTCCTATGCCTACGCACAGAACTAAGCCTCCTGTATGTCTCCCCAGCCTGGTGCGTCCTGTGCCTGCTCCCAGAGCCAGGCCTCCTGTGTGTCTCTCCACTCCAGCAATGATCCATGGCAAGAAGCCTCCAGTGAGGATCCATGGCACGAAGCCTCCAGTGAGGAGTCATGGCACGAAGCCTCCAGCGACGGTCTCCAGTCCTGAGCCCCCAGCGACAGTCTCCAGTCCGGAGCCCCCAGCGACGGTCTCCAGTCCGGAGCCCCCAGCGACGGCCTCCAGTCCGGAGCCCCCAACGAGGGCGCCTAGTCCGGGGCCCGCAGCGAGGGTCCCCGCACCAGAGGTGCCACCAAAGTGGGGTGAGCCAGCGGTGGAGCGGGATCTGCGTCCCGCACCTGAGCCGCCACCGCCGATAGATGCCCACCCAGACCCTCCCCTATAGGTTCAGGTTTTGCGGCCGGCGTCCGCACCTTTGGGGGAGGGGGGGGGGGGGGGGGGGTACTGTCACGCCCTGACCTTAGAGAGCCTTTTTATGTCTCTAATTTCGTTTGGTCAGGGTGTGATTTGGGTGGGCATTCTATGTTCAATTTTCTATGTTTTTGTATTTCTTTGCTTTGGCCAGGTATGGTTCTCAATCAGGGACAGCTGTCTATCATTGTCTCTGATTGGGAACCATACTTAGGCAGACCTTTTTCCCACCTGTGTTTGTGGGTAGTTAACTTTGTTTGAGGCATTGTGCCCAGTAAGCTTCACGGTTGTTTTCGTTTGTTGTTTTGTTGGCGTCATTTTTATAATAAAAGGAAAATGTACGCTCACCACGCTGCACCTTCGTCCGCTTCTTTCGACAGCCATGACTGATCACCACCTTTTCTTTGTGAAGGGGGAGTACAGGGCCACCTTCCAAACCTTGGCGATAGTACCAGATATAATCGTCAATCAGGGACAGCTGTCTATCATTGTCTCTGATTGGGAACCATACTTAGGCAGCCCTTTTTCCCACCTGTGTTTGTGGGTAGTTAACTTTGTTTGAGGCATTGTGCCCAGTAAGCTTCACGGTTGTTTTCGTTTGTTGTTTTGTTGGCGTCATTTTTATAATAAAAGGAAAATGTACGCTCACCACGCTGCACCTTTGTCCGCTTCTTTCGACAGCCATGACTGATCACCACCTTTTCTTTGTGAAGGGGGAGTACAGGGCCACCTTCCAAACCTTGGCGATAGTACCATATATAATCGTCACATTAAAAATATGGGTTAATGATTCAGAAATAAGGGAGGCAGAGAGCTACAGAAAAAATGGATCAAGCATATCAGCTCCCGCATCTAGCACATCACAGATAGTAAATTGTTGAAATAAAAACAGAGATTCGCTATAAGTTGACAGGTTAACCATCGAGTGAGCTAGAGGCTGGCAGAGGGAAGAGCAGTCGATTGATTGACAAAATAAAAAGCCTGCCGAGATAAAACGATGATTAAAAGCAACACTTATCCCATTCTTCTCAGTTATGATGCCAGAGTCAGATAGAACTTGCTTAGGCAGGGAAGAAGAAGAATTTGGACATTGAAGTACATTTACTGTTTTTCAAAATTTTGAACATCTGTTTAGAGTGTTGGGCCTGTAACCAAAAGGTTGCTGGATCGAATCCCAGAGCTGACAAGGTAAAAGTCTGTCGTTCTGCCCCTAAGCAAGGCAGTTAAACCACTGTTCCATGGGCGCTGAAGACGTGGATGTCGATTAAGGCGGACGACGCATTTCAGTTGAAGGCATTCAGTTGTACAACTGACTAGGTATCCCCCTTTCCCTTTCTCAATTGTCTGAAAGATTGCCAGTCCACTACAGTCAGTTTCTCTTGCTACGGCCCAGGTCTGATTTCTCCTCTGAATGAGCTCAGATAATTCAGAAGAAAACCAAGGGTTCGATCTATCTTTGACTCTGAATTGTTCAAAGGGGCGTGTTTATCTGCCAGATGAATAAATATGGAGGATACATTTTCTAAAGCCAACTCAGGGTCAGGAATACAGGAAATAGTGGCTAAATCAGTTCAACAAACTTTTTAATATGTATCTTCTTAATTAAATGATGATTAGTATTTGGCTGTTTTGTATCTCTAATACATACAATGGGACAATGATCACTGAGATCATATGCAAATACTCCACGAGACACATATTTATGGGGGTTATTAGTAAGAATTCAATCAATCAATGAAGAGTTAACAGGATTTTTCCCATTTGGCGATGTGGGTTTTGATATCAATTGAGTCAGATCAATCAATGCATATACTGGTAAATTATTAATACACTGCTCAAAAAAATAAAGGGAACACTTAAACAACACAATGTAACTCCAAGTCAATCACACTTCTGTGAAATCAAACTGTCCACTTAGGAAGCAACACTGATTGACAATACATTTCACATGCTGTTGTGCAAATGGAATAGACAACAGGTGGAAATTATAGGCAATTAGCAAGACACCCGCAATAAAGGAGTGGTTCTGCAGGTGATAACCACAGACCACTTCTCAGTTCCTATGCTTCCTGGCTGATGTTTTGGTCACTTTTGAATGCTGGCGGTGCTTTCATTCTAGTGGTAGCATGAGACGGAGTCTACAACTCACACAAGTGGCTCAGGTAGTGCAGCTCATCCAGGATGACACATCAATGCGAGCTGTGGCAAGGTTTGCTGTGTCTGTCAGCGTAGTGTCCAGAGCATGGAGGCGCTACCAGGTGACAGGCCAGTACATCAGGAGACGTGGAGGAGGCCGTAGGAGGGCAACAACCCAGCAGCAGGACCGCTACCTCCGCCTATGTGCAAGGAGGATCACTGCCAGAGCCCTGCAAAATGACCTCCAGCAGGCCACAAATGTGCATGTGTCTGCTCAAACGGTCAGAAACAGACTCCATGAGGGTGGTTTGAGGGCCCAACATCCACAGGTGGGGGTTGTGCTTACAGCCTAACACCGTGCAGGATGTTTGGCATTTGCCAGAGAACACCAAGATTGGCAAATTCGCCACTGGCGCCCTGTGCTCTTCACAGATGAAAGCAGGTTCACACTGAGCACATGTGACAGACGTGACAGTCTGGAGACGCCGTGGAGAACGTTCTGCTGCCTGCAACATCCTCCAGCATGACCGGTTTGGCGGTAGGTCAGTCATGGTGTGGGGTGGCATTTCTTTGGGGGGCCGCACAACCCTCCATGTGCTCACCAGAGGTAGCCTGACTGCCATTAGGTACCGAGATGAGATCCTCAAACCCCTTGTGAGACCATATGCTGGTGCGGTTGGCCCTGGGTTCCTCCTAATGCAAGACAATGCTAGACCTCATGTGGCTGGAGTGTGTCAGCAGTTCCTGCAAGAGGAAGGCATTGATGCTATGGACTGGTCCGCCCGTTCCCCAGACCTGAATCCAATTGAGCACATCTGGGACATCATGTCTCGCTCTATCCACCAACGCCACGTTGCACCACAGACTGTCCAGGAGTTGACGGATGCTTTAGTCCAGGTCTGGGAGGAGATCCCTCAGGAGACCATCCGCCACCTCATCAGGAGCATGCCCAGGCGTTGTAGGGAGGTCATACAGGCACGTGGAGGCCACACACACTACTGAGCCTCATTTTGACTTGTTTTAAGGACATTACATCAAAGTTGGAACAGCCTGTAGTGTGGTTTCCCACTTTAATTTTGAGTGTGACTCCAAATCCAGACCTCCATGGGTTGATACATTTTCTTTAAAGTCACAGAGGGCTATTGAAAGAAACAACACTTTAACACTTTTTTGAAGAGTTTGAAATGTGGATCCTTTGCTCTGGACAAGGGTAATTCCAAGCATAAAGCTGACAAGGAAATTACTAATATTGAAAGTATTTTGAAAATTCCCAAAACAAATCTTTTCCCTATAAAATATTAAGCTCAAATAATGCAACAAAATATTTTTTCAATTCTACAAATAAAGTTCTCCTGCCGGACAAGGATTGTCCAGACTTTAAAGAATCCCTAAGCTAATTTCCTGTTATTCTAAACATTTTTTCATGGTTTATGACGTGTTCATATGCTATCTGGGCCCCCAAAAGCTTGTGCGGGGTGTGTCCTATGCCAGTGACTACAACGGAGCTACCAGTACCACCTGGGATTACCAGCACACACAAAGGTGTCAAATGACAATGATTGAGTTAGTATCAATGTTGAAATCTCTATGATCGTTGCTGCAAATACAGAAGCATGTACTACAGTGTTCATGACTATGAGACAAAAAAGGGCACAGTGAGGGAGGGAATCTAAATGTCTACAGAATAAAGTGTCGATTAATAGTAATCTTTTGTAAACAGAGCCAACCAAAAGGTAGATGGAGACTAAATTATCTTCATTTCTTTTGTAGGAGCTAATCCGAGATGGCAAGAGCCCCACAAGCCGTATTTCACAGGGGTTGTTTTTGTTACTCCTCACTATTTAGCTGCTGTTACCATGATAGAGAAGCTCTGAGACCAAATAAAGGCAGGAATTCTTTGCGGATGGCAGCGCTAAAGACCTTGGGACTGTGGAGTGCTGTGTGCGTTATGCGTCATTGAGACAGTGAGCTAGAGCAGGGCTTGGAGAAGAGAGGTTCAAACATGGAAACAAAATGCTAGCCCTTCCACAGCTCAAGAGCAGTACAAGCGTCATTGGAAAAACTAAATAGATTAAAATGAGAGAATAGTAAACCACATCCATAGGTCGTATAGCTGCAGGAAGTAGTTGTGGGGGGGGGGGTTTAAAAAATGTTTGCCGGTGCTACAGACATTTATATCAGTCCACTAATACAGGACTAGTAAAGGCCCAGTGCACTCCTTTTTGGATAAAAAATATTAAATAATAATTGCATGTTTTAGGGGTACTGCAGCACCCTCAGCACCCCTACTTCCCGTGGCTATGGTCATATGGAGCATATGCATTCTTATGCTGTACACTAACAAAATATACTGTACCATATCATATCCAGTATGGCATAATGTCGTTCAATAACTCATGACAACATAAGCCTGTCACCAGTCTGCTTCTAGTTTGCTTTCTTGGTAAATGCAGCGACAGGGCCTGTGCAAAGCTGCCAGTAATACAAATATTGTATCACTGAACAATTACAATGGCAGGAAAAATGTACATTTTCCTGTCAGATGAGACAGTTATTATGGCTGAACCATGAGTAAACACAATCAGTCACTGACATGAGAAAAAAATGGAGCTATGAAAACAAACACACAATATATACAAAAGTATGTGGACACCCCTTCAAATGAGTGGATTCGACATTTTCAGCCACACCCGTTGCTGACAGGTGTATAAAATCGATCACACAGAAATGGAATCTCCATAGACAAATATTGGCAGTAAAATGGCCTTACTGAAGAGCTCAGTGACTTTTAACGTGGCACAGTCATAGGAGGCCACCTTTCCAACAAGTCAGTTGGTAAAATTCCTGCCTTGCTAGAGCTGCCACGGTCAACTGTAAGTGCTGTTATTGTGAAGTGGAAACGTCTAGGAGAAACAACAACTCACAGTATGGGACCGCCGAGTGCTGAAGTGCGTAGCATGTAAAAATCATCTGTCCTCGGTTGCAAGACTCACTACCGAGTTCCAAACTGCCTCTGGAGAAATGTCAGCAAAATAACTGTTCATCGGGAGCTTCATGAAATGGGTTTCCATGGCCGAGCAGCCTCACAAAAACCTAAGATCCCCATGCACAATGCCAAGCGTCGGCTGGAGTGGTGTAAAGCTCACCGCCACTGGACTCTGGAGTGATGAACCAACGATTCACCATCTGGCAGTCTGATGGATGAATCTGTTTGGCGGATGCCAGGAGAAGGCTACCTGCCCCAAATGGTCTGGGGGTGTTTTCATGGTTCAGGCTAGGCCCGTTCCAGTGAAGGGAAATTTTAACGCTACAGCATACAACGACGATTCTATGCTTCCAATTTTGTGGTAACTGTTTGGGGAAGGCCCTTTCCTGTTTCAGTATGACAACGCCCCCGTGCACAAAGCGAGGTCCATACAGAAACGGTGTGGAAGAACTTGACTGGCCTGCACAGAGCCCTCACCTCTAGCCCATCGAACAACTTTGGGATGAATTGTAACGCCGACTGCGAGCCAGGCCTAATCGCCCAACATCAGTGCCTTACCTCCCTAATGCTCTTGTGGCTGAATGGAAGCAAGTCCCTGCAGAAATGTTCCAACATCTAGTGTTAAGCCTTCCCAGAAGAGAGGAGGCTGTTATGGCAGCAAAGGGGGGACCAACTCCAGATTAATGCCCATGATTTTGGAATGAGATGTTCGACAAGCAGGTGTCCACATACGTTTGGCAATGTAGTGTAGCATGAGTAAAAAGGGAAAACAAGTGTGCAGACAGACAGATATATGGTTTGGCATTATTCATATGGCTTACCTCCTGTGGCCCTTTGGTTTGCTGAATGCCTTTGTGATGGCTGATTGGCCAGAATGTCTTCGCTGAAGTGATGTCCTCATTTTCTGTGAGAAAAACATAGATTTTCCAATCAGGGATGAAATAAACAGATCATTCATTCATGGAGCCAAAAGTGGCTTGGTAAAGGGGTAGTTCCTCCAAATTAACGACAACAGATGATTCCCTACCGTGAACGTAGTCTATGGAGAGACTGTTTACATTTAGGAGAGACTGTTTACATTTACAATTTAGCCATTTAGCAGATGCTCTTATCCAGAGCGATTTACAGTTAGTGCATTTTGTTATTATTTCATTACACATGACCAACCTTCAAAGCATTGGATTGTGTTTCATAATGACTTGGTTTGCAATGACCTTCATCTATCTAATTTTACCAAGGAGAGCCTTGTTTTGACCATGTACTGTAATTTATAACAACGCAGCAGGAAAATAAGTTTGCAGTCAGTGGCGGAGAAGTAAAGAAATATGATCTGCAGACTACATTCTCTCCTGGCTATAATTGAGAAAATCTATGCATGAGACATCATACTGATGGAATTTGTAGTGAAGTCCAGCAGTCATGGTAAGCCTGATGTCTTTTCAACCAATTTTGCCCACTGGGTTGAGCTCTTGTAAAATAGTTAGTACCAGGAATTGATATCTGTCGGCCTACTCGGTACATGGTTAGTCATATATTTTTCTCATCATCCATGTAGGCTACTGCACCTCATAAAATACAATACAATATAATTGTAGCACTGCATAAATAAATAAATAAACATGTTTTTTACATAAGTGATGGAAAGCAGAATGTGGTATAGTTGCATCTGTTTCCTGCCTCTGCTAGGCAGCTGTGGGGTGAAGGAAGCCCTCTCCACCATATCAGTATTATTACCCTTTGGGTTAGAGCTACACAATGCTGCAGGGAGGTTCTAAACTCCTCAATATGGAATTTGTGTGGTTGAGATATTGTGTTATGTGCTGTGCAAGTATTTTCTATGGTATTGCAAATCTATTTACATTTGATTTATTCACCTTCATTTTCTTTTTCTATTCTTAAATGAAAGTGGAAGTCCAATATTTCCTCTGTTGGTTCATCCATCTGCATGATTACCACGTGCAATTTAAACCTTTCCTACTTTACAATCCAGCTGGTATGCAGTATAAGTGCACATGGATTGTTATATAGAAGAATTCATTGGGTAAGTTTGTGTAGGGTTTTCATAGTGTCTTCTCCAACCTTTTATATATACAGTGCATTCGGGAAAGTATTCAGACCACTTTACTTTTTCCACATTTTGTTACATTACAGCCTAATTCTAAAATTGATCAAATATATTTGTTTTCTCATCAGTCTACACACAATACCTCATAATGACAAAGCAAAAAAAGGTTTTTATAATTTATTGCAAATGTATAAAAAAAAATAAAAAAATGGAAATATATCATTTACATATGTATTCAGACCCCTTACTGTGTACTTTGTTAACACACCTTTGGCAGCGATTACAGCCTTGAGTCTTCTTGGGTATGACGCTACAAGCTTGGCACCCGTGTATTTGGGGAGTTTCTCCCATTCTTCTCTGCAGATCCTCTCAACCTCTGTCAGTTTGGTTGGAGAGTGCACAGCTGTTTTCAGGTCTCTCCAGAGATGTTAGAACGGGTTCAAGTCCAGGCTCTGGCTGGGCCACTCAAGAGCATTCAGAAACTTGTCCCGAAGCCACTCCTGCGTTGTCTTGGCTGTCTGCTTAGGGTCATTGTCCTGTTGGAAAGTCGCCCCAGTCTGAGGTCCCGAGCACTCTAGGGCAGGTTTTCATCAATGATCTCTCTGTAGTTTGCTCCGTTCATCTTTCCCTCAATTCTGACTAGTCTCCCAGTCCCTGACGATGAAAAGCATCCCCAAAGCATGATGCTGCCACCACCATGCTTTACAGTAGGTATGGTGCCAGGTTTCCTCCAGACGTGATGCTTGGCATTCAGGGCAAAGAGTTGAATCTTGGTTTTATCAGACCAGAGAATATTGTTTCTCATGGTCTGAGAGTCCTTTAGGTGCCTTTTGGCAAACTCCAAGCGGGCTGTCATGTGCCTTTTACTGAGGAGTGGCTTCCGTCTGGCCATTCTACCATAAAGGAATGATTGGTGGAGTGCTGCAGAGATGGTTGTCATTCTGAAAGGTTAGCCCATCTCCACAGAGGAACTCTGGAGCTGTCAGAGTGACCATCGGATTCTTGGTCACCTCCCTGACCAAGGCCCTTCTCCCCTGATTGCTCAGTTTGGTCGAGCGGCCAGCTCTAGGAAGAGTCCAAACTTCTTACATTTAAGAATGATGGAGGAACCTTCAATGCTGCAGAAATGTTTTGGTACCCTTCCCCAGATCTGTGACACAATACTGTCGTCTCGGTGCTCTACGGACAATTCCTTCAACCTCATGTCTTGGTTTTTCTCTGACATGCACTGTCAACTGTGGGACCTTTATATAGACAGGTTGGTGCCTTTCCACGTCATGACCAATTAATTGAATATACCACAGGTGGACTCCAATCAAGTTGTAGATACATCTCAAGGATGATCAATGGAAACAGTATGCACCTGAGTTCAATTTCGAGTCGCATAATAAAGCGTCTGAATACCTGTGTAAATGTGAGAAAAAAATATATACATATTTTCTGAACGGTGTTTTCCTATTTTGTTGCATTACAACCTGTAATTTAAATGGATTTGTTCTTGGATTTCAATGTAATGGACATACACAAAAGTCCAAATTGGTGAAGTGAATTGCAAAAAATAGCTTGTTTCAAAAAAATTATACAAAATGAAAAACGGAAAAGTGGTGCGTGCGTATGTGTTCGGCCCCTTTGCTACGAAGTCCATGAATAAGATCTGGTGCAACCAATTACCTTCAGAGGTCACAAAATTAGTTCAATAAAGCCCACCTGTGTGCAATCTAAGTATCACATGATCTCAGTATATGTACACTTGTTCTGAAAGGCCCCAGAGTCTGCAACACCAGTAAGGGGCACCACCAAGCAAACGGCACCATGAAGACCAAGGAGCTTTCCAAACAGGCCAGGGACAATGTTGTGGAGAAGTACAGATCAGGGTTGGGTTATAAAAAAAATATCCGAAACTTTGAACATCCCACAGAACACCATTAAATCCGTTATTAAAAAATGGAAAGAATATGGCACCACAACAAACCTGGCAAGAGAGGGCCGCCCTCCAAAACCCACGGTCCAGGCAAGGAGGGCATTAATCAGAGAGGCAACAAAGAGACCAAAGATAACCCTGAAGGAGCTGCGAAGCTCCACAGCGGAGATTGGAGTATCCGTCCATAGGACCACTTTAAGCCATAAACTCCACAGAGCTGGGTTTTACGGAAGAGTGGACAGAAAAAAGCCATTGCTTAAAGATAAAATAAGCAAACACGTTTGGTGTTCGCCAAAAGGCATATGGGAGACTCCACAAACATATGGAAGCAGGTACTCGGGTCAGATGAGTCTAAAATGTAGCTTTTTGGTCATCAAGGAAAACGCTATGTCTGGCCCAAACCCAACACCTCTCATCACCCTGAGCACACCACCCCCATAGTGAAGCATGGTGGTGGCAGTATCATGCTATGGGGATGTTTTTCAACGGCAGGGACTGGGAAATTGGTCAGATTTGAAGGAATGATGAGGGAAACCTGTTTCAATCTTCCAGAGATTTTAGAATGGGACGGAGGTTCACCTTCCAGCAGGACAATGACCCTAAGCATACTGTTAAATCAACACTCGAGTGGTTTAAGGGGAAACATTGAAATGTCTTGGAATGGCCTAGTCAAACCCCAGACCTCAATCCAACTGAGAATCTGTGGTACGACTTAAATATTGCTGTACACCAGCAGAACCTATCCAACTTGAAGGAGCTGGAGCAGTTTCGCCTTGAAGAATGGGCAAAAATCCCAGTGGCTAGATGTGCCAAGCTTATAGAGACATACCCCAAGAGACTTACAGTTGTAATTGCTGCAAAATGTGTCTCTACAAAGTATTGACTTTGGGTGTGGTGAAGAGTTATGCACGCTCAAGTTCTGTTTTTTTTTTCTTATTATTTCTTGTTTGTTTCACAATTAAAAATCTTACCACAAACAAATCCATTAACATTGTTACGGGTACCAGTATCCTGTGTGTCTATCCTGTGTGTGTGTGTGTGTGTGTATCCTGTGTTCTTTTCTCTCCTTCTCCCCTCACAGGTGAAAATCATCACTCCCCAATCAGTCACCAATCCAATCATCAATCAGAAGACACACCTCCTCCTGTTTCCTACCCTATCACAGTTCCTTTCCCTTGGTTTAAAAACCATGTCAGTTGTTTGCTCTAGAGCTTAATCTCTCTGTAAATGCCATGTCTGTAGATCTCTCTGTTTCACTCTCTTTGTGTATTGACCTCTCTTTTGTTTGATCACCTCCATAGCACTTTGTCATCACCTGTGAGTATTGTTTTGGTTATGGTGTTTGTTTGTTTGTTTGCTGGTGGGAAAAGGGGAAACCAAGACAAGTCGCCCATGGGCATACACTACCCGTCGGTAGACTTTTAAATACACTAGTTAGAACTGGGCGGACCACCCACTGTATTTTTGGTTAGCTGTTGTTAAAGTAGGCTAGTCTAGCCTAGGGGTGTTTTTGAATACTTATTGTTTCTTTCCTTGGGTCCAGCTCAGCCCCTTTTCCTGATTTTCCCCCCCCATTACCGTGTGTTTTACAATAAACCCTGAGTTTGACGGTAGATTTCGGTTGTCCTGGTTATTTCGTTCACACTTTTACTTTGTCACTATTATAAATTGCACGAGTTATGTTACGGGTCTCATTACCATCCCCTCTAGACTGTCGGGCCAAAAGGGATTCTTAACAAACATGTGAAGTGAGGATAATACATTGAGACTGCCATTTTTGATATGGTTCTTTCAGGAAGTGTTCACATCCCTTGACTTATTCCACATTTTGTTGTGTTACAGCCTGAATTCAAAATGGATTAAATTTATATTTCTCACCCATCTACACACAATACCCCATAATGAGAACGTGATTTTTTTTTTTGATGAAATTTTAGCAAATTTATGGAAATTTAAATACAGAATATCTGATTTACATAAGTATTCACACCCGTGAGTCAATACATGTTTGAATCACCTTTGGCAGTGATTACAGCTGTGAGTATTTCTGGGTAAGTCTCTGAGCTTTGCACACCTGGATTGTAAAATATTTGCCCATTCTTTTAAAAATTCTTCAAGCTCTGTCAAGTTGGTTGTTGATCATTGCTAGACAGCCATTTTCAAGTCTTTCCATATATTTTCAAGCTGATTTAAGTCTGTAACTAGGCCACTCAGGAACATTCAATGTCATCTTGGTAACCAACTCCAGTGTATATCTGGCATTGTGTTTTAGGTTATTGTCCTGCTGAAAGTTAACTTTGTCTCCCAGTGTCTGGTGGAAAACAGACTGACCCAGGTTTTCTTCTAGGACTTTGCCTGTTTTTAGTTCTTCTCAGTTTATTTTCATCCTAAAAAAACACTCCCTAGTTCTTGCCGATGACAAGCATACCCATAACATGATGCAGACACCACCATGCTTGAAAATATGAAGAGTGGTACTTAGTGATGTTGTGTTGGATTTTTCCCAAACATAATGCTTTGTATTCAGGACATAAATTCATTTCTTTGCCACATTTTTTGCAGTTTTACTTTAGTGCCTTATTGCAAACAGAATGCGTGTTCTGGAATAATAAAAAATAAAAAAAAGTTTAGTATTGCGGAGTAACTACAATGTTGTTCCATCTTCTGTTTTTCTCCTATCAGTCATTAAACTCTTTCATGGTGAAGTCCCTGAGAGGTTTCCTTCTTCTCAGGCAACTGAGTTAGGAAGGACACCTCTATCTTTGTAGTGACTAGGTGTAGAGGTACACCATCCAAAGTGGAATAGTCAATGTCAGTTTTATTTTTTTTACCCATCTACCAATAGCTGACCTTTTGCGTATCATTGGAAAAACCTCCCTGGTCTTTGTGGTTGAATCTGTGTTTGAAATCAACTGAGGGACCTTACAATTATTTGTATGTGTGGAGTAGAGAAATGAGTTAAACACTGTCATTGCACATAGAGTGAGTCCATGCTACTTATTATGTGATATGTTAAGCTGATTTTTAAACCTGAATTTACTTAGACTTGCCATAACAAAGGGCTTGAATACTCATTGAGTCAAGACATTTCAGCTTTACATTTTTAATTCATTTGTAAACATTTCTAAAAATATAATTCCACTTTCGCATTTTGGGGTATAGTGTGTAGGCCAGTGACACAAAATCTCAATTGAATACATTTTAAATTCAGGCTGTAATAACACAATGTAAAAAGTCAAGGGGTGTGAAGGCACTGTACATTACATTGTAGGACATGTTATATAAAAGCCTGATACAGCTTTCAGCTTGGTTTACAGAAATTAATACAAAACATTCTTCTATATTCTAAACATTAATCAACTCTTTGACAAATAACTTTGACGATGTACGTGTGTCCTAACACACATGCACACACACAAACAATGATTTGAGATTGCACAGTACCTAATGTGAAAGAAACTTACCTTCTCCTTCTCTGGAATCCTTGACTCATTGCAGTTTACTTTGGAGTGGGAGCCAATGCTTTGTTGAGGGGTCATCTTTTTAAGCCCAGCAGGTCACAAACGCAGTCATTAATGTCCCGGTGCACTTCGATGCTGCCGTTCACTACAGAGGAACGTTTTTAAAGTTAGCAAAAAATCATAGTCACACTTTGTTTGACAAAATAATTTGCTTGTACTGAGAGCCCTTTAGAGTGATACCGTAAGAGGCACACTTTTCCTGCCCTTTCCCAAATCTCACTGCTTTCTGAGCTGGGCCTCCCTCTTTCCACCCCACTGACTAAATAAGGATATCCCATCCCAGTCTCCTCACACAGTAGCCAGTGTGCAGCACACTGAGGATGGGGCAGACAGTCGGTCAGGAGGACCTTCTCGGGTTACACTTTATTATCCAGCCTTCACCCAGGGGGCACTAAGGAGGGAGTTGTGGTGAGTTGAGGCTGTACAGTGCTCTCAACCTCTTCCTGTGGTATGACTGAGGTTGGAGAGGATTCAAGTTCCTAATGCAACAGGTACAGCTTATATTGTTACACTAGTACAGTCCATTAAGGTTGGTTGGCACATAAACGACGTGTGATTGTACTAACGTTAGGCCTACATTTGACCTTCATCAATGCATCAATTGAAATATAGAAAATGTATCGTAGCTTGGTATCCCTTACAGCAAAACCACATTTCACATGTGGAAAATCACACGATTTCACATGAAATTTCACATGTGAAACCATGTATATTTTGAACACTTCACATGTGGTCACCAGAAATTCCTGTGTTTTTTCCATAAAGGATCAAATAATTTATTCCCAATTTAAGTTCACACTAAAGCCAAAATTAACAGTAAATTCAATTTTAACAACAAACTAAACTTTCCAAGTAAACCTTAGGCAAACTACAGTTACAGCTGATGAGAATAAGTTAGTGAATTTGCTGGAAAACAATCCTGTTTGTGTTCTGTGTACTAATGAGAGGGTATATTGATATTGCCTGATGACTCAAACTGAATTCTTCCACTGCTCTATGTTCTTTATATATTTCAGTCTCAGACTGCCATTGTTGAAGTTGCTTGTGGTGGTGACGTCAAAATGAGGGTGGTTGTACAAAACAAAGTAATCAGTGACTTTATCATCTCTAACCAATAAGAGATTATTTTTCAAAACACAGCTTTATTATGTATTATTGACTATGTTTTGTTTATTCCATGTGTAACTCTGTGTTGAATTGCTAAGCTTTATCTTGGCCAGGTCGCAGTTGCAAATGAGAACTTGTTCTCAACTAGCCTACCTGGTTAAATAAAGGTTAGATAAATAAAGTACACGTCCTGGTAATCTGTCTGGCCCAGCGGCCTTATGACTGTTGACCTTTTTAAAGGTCTTACTCACATCGGCTGTGGAGAGCGTGATCACAGTCGTCCGGAACAGCTGATGCGCTCATTCTTGTTTCAGTGTTATTTGCCTTGAAGTGAGCATAGAAGTCATTTAGCTCGTCTGGTAGGCTCGTCACTGGGCAGCTTTCGGCTGTGCTTCCCTTTGTAGTCTATAATAGTTTCAAATCAAATGTTATTTGTCACATACACATGGTTAGCAGATGTTAATGCGAGTGTAGCGAAATGCTTGTGCTTCTAGTTCCGACAATGCAGTAATAACCAACAAGTAATCTAACTAACAATTCCAAAACGACTGTCTTATACACAGTGTAAGGGGATAAAGAATATGTACATAAGGATATATGAATGAGTGATGATACAGTAGATGGTAACGAGTACAGTATATACATATGAGATGAGTATGTAGACAAAGTGGCATAGTTAAAGTGGCTAGTGATACATGTATTACATAAGGATGCAGTCGATGATATAGAGTACAGTATATACGTATGCATATGAGATTAATAATGTAGGTTAAGTAACATTATATAAGGTAGCATTGTTTAAAGTGGCTAGTGATATATTTACATTTCCCATCAATTCCCATTATTAAAGTGGCTGGAGTTGAGTCAGTGTCAGTGTGTTGGCAGCAGCCACTCAATGTTAGTGGTGGCTGTTTAACAGTCTGATGGCCTTGAGATAGAAGCTGTTTTTCAGTCTCTCGGTCCCAGCTTTGATGCACCTGTACTGACCTCGCCTTCTGGATGATAGCGGGGTGAACAGGCAGTGGCTCGGGTGGTTGATGTCCTTGATGATCTTTATGGCCTTCCTGTAACATCGGGTGGTGTAGGTGTCCTGGAGGGCAGGTAGTTTGCCCCCGGTGATGCGTTGTGCAGACCTCACTACCCTCTGGAGAGCCTTACAGTTGAGGGCGGAGCAGTTGCCGTACCAGGCGGTGATACAGCCCGCCAGGATGCTCTCGCTTGTGCATCTGTAGAAGTTTGTGAGTGCTTATGGTGACAAGCCGAATTTCTTCAGCCTCCTGAGGTTGAAGAGGCGCTACTGCGCCTTCTTCACGACGCTGTCTGTGTGAGTGGACCAATTCAGTTTGTCTGTGATGTGTATGCCGAGGAACTTAAAACTTGCTACCCTCCACTACTGTTCCATCGATGTGGATAGGGGGGTGTTCCCTCTGCTGTTTCCTGAAGTCCACAATCATCTCCTTAGTTTTGTTGACGTTGAGTGTGAGGTTATTTTCCTGACACCACACTCCGAGGGCCCTCACCTCCTCCCTGTAGGCCGTCTCGTCGTTGTTGGTAATGAAGCCTACCACTGTTGTGTCGTCCGCAAACTTGATGATTGAGTTGGAGGCGTGCGTGGCTACGCAGTCGTGGGTGAACAGGGAGTACAGGAGAGGGCTCAGAACGCACCCTCGTGGGGCCCCCGTGTTGAGGATCAGCGGGGAGGAGATGTTGTTGCCTACCCTCACCACCTGGGGGCGGCCCATCAGGAAGTCCAGTACCCAGTTGCACAGGGCGGGCGGGGTCGAGACCCAGGGTCTCGAGCTTGGAGGGTACTATGGTGTTGAATGCCGAGCTGTAGTCGATGAACAGCATTCTCACATAGGTATTCCTCTTGTCCAGATGGGTTAGGGCAGTGTGGTTGAGATTGCATCGTCTGTGGACCTATTTGGGCGGTAAGCAAATTGGAGTGGGTCTAGGGTGTCAGGTAGGGTGGAGGTGATATGGTCCTTGACTAGTCTCTCAAAGCACTTCATGATGATGGAAGTTTGCAAGCCCTGCCACATCCGACGAGTATCGGAGCCGATGTAGTACGATTCGATCTTAGTCCTGTATTGATGCATTGCCTGTTTGATGATTTGTCAAAGGGCATAACGGTATTTCTTATAAGCTTCCGGGTTAGTCCCGCTCCTTGAAAGCGGTAGCTCTACCCTTTAGCTCAGTGCGAATGTTCCCTGTAATCCATGGCTTCTGGTTGGGGTATTTATGTACAGTCACAGGGGGGGCGTCCTCTATGCGCTTATTGATAAAGCCAGTGACTGATGTGGTGTACTCCGAAAGTGCCATCAGAAGAGTCCAGGAAGATATTCCAGTCTGTGCTAGCAAAATAGTCCTGTAGTTTAGCATCTGCTTCATCTGATCACTTTTATATAGAGTGAGTCAGGAGGATAGAATTATGGTCAGATTTTCCAAATGGAGGGCAAGGGAGAGCTTTGTATGTGTCTTTGCGTGTGGAGTAAAGGTGGTCTAGAATAGTTTTCCCTCTGGTTGCACATTTAACATTCTGATAGAAATGAGGTAAAACTGATTTTAAGTTTCCCTGCATTAAAGTCTCCGGCCACTAGGAGCACCACCTCTGGATGAGCGGTTTCCTGTTTTCTTATGGTGGTATACAGCTCATTGAGTGTGGTTTTAGTGCCAGCATCGGTCTGTGGTGGTATGTAAGACAGCTACGAAAAATACAGAAACTCTCTAGGTAGATAGTGTGGTGAACAGACATTTTCAGTGATGATCTGTGCCTTGACTTGTTATATTTCATCTCTTACTGACTCACCTCTCAGCAATCCTGTGAATAGCAACATCAGAAACTATACCTGACTTCACTGCTCTAGTCAATGCCCATCAGAGACATCACTCCTCACACTAATTGAATAGTTTAAATGTAATGTTGAGCTCTCTCTTTGTGTTTTTGTGCATACCTGCTAACAAGAGTTCTGTCCGTGGTGCTGAATGCACAGTGTACTTTTCCCTCTGTGTAGTTCATTGCATGCTTAATAATGAAAATACCTACCAAAAGGAGAACATGGATGTGGTTTACTTCTGTGCATGTTAAAAAAAGTAAAATAAGTAGCAAATCTGGACGTGATTTACAGTAGACACAGTCGAAGTCGGAAGTTTACATACACTTGGGTTGGAGTCATTAACTTGTTTTTCAACCACTCCACAAATTTCCTGTTAACTTCTTGACGCACCCATCCCGTTAGCGCGATAATTTTCGTTAACATCCGCTGAATTGCAGAGTGCCAAATTCAAATTAAATTACTAAAAATATTTCAGTGCAAAACACAGCTTAGATTGTTGTTAATCCACCTGGAGTGTCAGATTTCAAAAAAGCTTTTTGGCGAAGGCCTACCAAGAGTTTATGTAAGGACATCTCTCTCAGCAGACCAGACATTACAAACAGCTAGCAGCAAAGTAGATTGGTCACGAAAGTCAGAAAAGCAATAAAATGAATCGCTTACCTTTAATGATCTTCGGATGTTTGCACTCACGAGACTCCCAGTTACACAATAAATGTTCCTTAAAGATTATTTTTATATCCAAAATACCTCCATTTGGTTGGCACATTATGTTCAGAAATCCACAGGCTCAAGCTGTCACGACTGGGCAGACAAATTCCAAATAGTATCCGTAAAGTTCGTAGAAACATGTCAAATGTTTTTTATAATCAATCCTCAGGTTGTTTTTACAATATGTAATCGATAATATTTAAACCGGACTGTAGCTTCTTCAATAAGAGAGAGAGAAAATGTCTGCTCCACTCTGTTGGCTGGGTGCCAGCAGCATTTTGCATGCGCCATCTAATGACGCGATGTGATCTTTCTCGCTCATTTTTTCAAACTAAAAGCTATGCCTAAAGACTGTTCACACCATGTGGAAGCCATAGGAAAATGAATCTGGTTGATATCCCTTTAAATGGAGGGAAGGCATGCAATGGAACAGAGCTTTCAGGAAAAACAGCACTTCCTGGTTGGATTTACCTCCGGTTTTCGCCTGCAATATCAGTTCTGTTATACTCACAGACAATATTTTGACAGTTTTGGAAACTTTAGTGTTTTCTATCCTAATCTGACAATTATATGCATATTCTAGATTGAAATAGAAATAGGCAATTTCATTTGGGTACGTTTTTCATCCAAGCATCAAAATTCTGCCCCCTACACTGAGGTTTAACAAACTATAGTTTTGGCAAGTCGGTTAGGACATCTACTTTGTGCATGACACAAGTCATTTTTCCAATAATTGTTTAGACAGATTATTTCACTTATAATTCACTGTATCACAATTCCAGTAGGTCAGAAGTTTACATACACTAAGTTGACTGTGCCTTTAAACAGCTTGGAAAATTCCAGAAAATTATGTCATGGCTTTAGAAGCTTCTGATAGGCTAATTGACATAATTTGAGTCAATTGGAGGTGTACCTGTGGATGTATTTCAAGGCCTACCTTCAAACCCAGTGCCTCTGCTTGACATCATGAGAAAACCAAAAGAAATAAGCCAAGATCTCAGAAAAATAATTGTAGACCTCCACAAGTCTGGTTCATCGTTGGGAGCAATTTCCAAACGCCTGAAGGTTCCACATTCATCTGTACAAACAATAGTAAGCAAGTATAAACATCGTGGGACCATGCAGCCGTCACACCGCTCAGGAAGGAGACGTGTTCCGTCTCCTAGAGCTGAATGTACTTTGGTGCAAAAAGTGCAAGTCAATCCCAGAACAACAGCAAAGGACCTTGTGAAGATGCTGGAGGAAACGGGTATAAAAGTATCTATATCCACAGTAAAAACGAGTCCTATATTGGCATAACCTGAAAAGCCGCTCAGCAAGGAAGAAGCCCCTGCTCCAAAACCGTCTGAGTTTAAATGTATTTGGCTAAGGTGTATGTAAACTTCCGACTTCAACTGTATCTGTCAACACAGTCATACTCATGATGTATAATCCTGTAATTTGATTCTGGCCCGCAATGGCAAAAATATGTTCTAATGTAGCCCTACATGGAAAATAATTTCCCCGGCCTGGTCTAGATACACAAATAAAGGAAATTCCCTAAAAAAATCTACTTTTGTTTTCCAGACCAAATAAAATTGTTCTTCTGATGTGATTTAATATTTGACATGGACTCAGAACATCCAATTTGGTTGTTTCTCTAGGAACAATTGTAATTTTGAGGGTGAAGAACAAAATCTAAAACCAGGAAAAATAAAACTGAGAAAGCTATTTGGTAAGAGTTGTTTATTAACCATTATTTTACCAAGTATATTGACAAAACAGTGCACTACTTTCTCTTGTCCCTAAGGACCAGGGGAAGAGTTGCAGGGGAGAGGAGAAAATATTTGAATGCTGGAAAAAAAATTGTAGCTCATGACATGTATTTTTATTTTTAAAGCAGCTCTCATGCTAGAAAAGGTTGGAGACCCCTGGTCTAGGGTTTGCCAAGACTGGTGTTACAAACTAAAAACATCTAGGCAGCAGCAATCCTGTGTGCGTAAACGACTTGTTGATAAGAGGTCGAAGGAGGATGGAAAGAATCGTGCAAACTAACAGGCGGGCCACAAACAGGCAAATCATGGTGCAGTACTACAGTGTGGTGTAGCTTGGCATCTTGGAATACACAACTCTTCAGTCCTTGTCCCAGATGGGCTATTGCAGCAGACTACTACGGCGGGTTCCACTCCTATCAGCTAAAACCAAGAAGAAGCAGCTCTAGTGGGCATCTGATCACCAACACTAGACAATTGAGGAGTGGAAAAACATTGCCTGGTCTGACAAATCCTTGCTGATGGCAGAATCAGGATTTTGGTGTACAGTAGCATGAGTCCATGGCCCAATCCTGCCTGGTGGCGGTGTAATGGTGTGGGGAATGTTTTCCTGTCCCTTGATACCAATTGAGCAACATTTCCATGGCCTGAAGAATTCAGGCTGTTCTGGAGGCAAAGGGGGGTCCGGCCGGTACTAGATGGGTGTACCTAATAAATTGAGTATATGTTCATGTCATTGTCACCAATCACCTGCAATCAATTCAATCAACTGCAATCAATTCAATTCAGATGCTAACTAGCTATGCTAACCATAACACAGAGTTACTGTATCTAGTTAGCATGCTAGATAGCCTGACTGCGAACAATACATCCAAAGTAAGTGTTTGCAACAATAACAGTCGAGTTTCAACAACAGTCCAAGCAACATATAAGTTATGTTCATGTAATTGTCACCAAGTAATTGCAATACACTCAAACATAATTCGAATTTAGACGCTAACTAGCTAAGCTAACCATAAAACAGAGTTACTGTATCTACTTAGGGAGAGGCTATACGGACAAGTCCGATGCCCAAATTGATAACATATGTCAGGCAGTTGAGTGGAGATGAATGGATTCGGGTCAGTCAGTTCTTCTGTCAGTCATCCTGAATAAGCCTAGTTTATGCTGGCTAGCGGGCAACAACGGCAGCAATGCGCTAGTTAAAACTTGTAAAAGAAAGTTATGTTTATTTCAATGGGCAAGGGATTAATAACTTGTACCACTGGTCACCATCTGGATCTCACCTTTACATGCCAATTAGATAACGTAATAACAAGCTGGTGTGAATGACCAGTGTGCCACGGTGTTGTATGGAGGTGCTTCCGACTGGCAGCAGTTGCTTCACCGGGCAGATGTATCACGTTGTTGACAGTAGCTAATGTGGCCAATTTGTTCCATCCCACTTGTTTATATTTTGAGTAGAATAAAAGCCTACACAATAAATAATAATATTGGTAGTAAATAACCATCTGGATGTCCCTGTGATAGTCTACTACTCAAACGGGGAGAGTTTTCTGACATGGAATTGTTTGAAGATGGTCATACTATGGATCATTTAGCTGTTAGATTTTGAATTTTAGGACCCCTTTTTGGGGAATACAATTTGGCCTTTACTTCTATAGCCCAGATGTGTTATTTTATCTTTGACCTTTTATTTACAGTGCCTTGTGAAAGTATTCGGCCCCCTTGAACCTTTGCGACCTTTTGCCACATTTCAGGCTTCAAACATAAAGATATAAAACTGTATTTTTTTTGTGAAGAATCAACAACAAGTGGGACACAATCATGAAGTGGAACGACATTTATGGGGTATTTCAAACTTTTTTAACAAATCAAAAACTGAAAAATTGGGCGTGCAAAATGATTATTTAGGAGAAAAAATAAATCTCAGGAAATATATACAGCTCTGGAAAAAATTAAGAGACCACTACAAAATTATCAGTTTCTTTGGTTTTACTATTTACAGGTATGCTGGATAAAATGAAAATGTTGGTTTTATTCCATAAACTACTGACAACATTTCTCCCAAATTCCCAATAAAAATATGATCTGTTCTGAATGAATGCTATTCAATCGATCACTGCCCGCACCTGCTCGCCCGTCCAGCATCACTACTCTGGACCGCTCTGACTTAGAATACGTGGACAACTACAAATACCTGGGTGTCTGGTTACTGTAAACTCTCCTTCCAGACTCACATTAAGCATCTCCAATCCAAAATTAAATATAGAATCTGCTTCCTATATTGCAACAAAGCATCCTTCACTCATGCTGCCAAACATACCCTTGTAAAACTGACCATCCTACCAATCCTTGACTTCGGTGATGTCATCTATAAAATAGCCTCCAACACTCTACTCAACAAACTGAATGCAGTCTATCACAGTGACATCCGTTTTGTCACCAAAGCCCCATACACTACCCACCATTGCGACCTGTAAGCTCTCGTTGGTTGGCCCTCGCTTCATACTCATCGCCAAACCCACTGGCTACAGGTTATCTACAAGTCTCTGCTAGGTAAAGCCCCGCCTTATCTCAGCTCACTGGTCACCATAGCAGCACCCACTCGTAGCACGCGCTCCAGCAGGTATATCTCACTGGTCACCCCCAAAGCCAATTCCTCCTTTGGTCGTCTTTCCTTCCAGTTCTCTGCTGCCCATGACTGGAACGAATTGCAAAAATCTCTGAAGCTGGAGACTCACATCTCCCTCACCAGCTTACAGATCACTGCACCTGTACATAGCCCATCCATTTGCTACTTTGCACCCCAGTATCTCTACCTGCACATTCATCTTCTGCCGATCTACCATTCCAGTGTTTAAATGCTATGTTGTAATTACTTCGCCACCATGGCCTATTTATTTCCTTAACTCCTTTATCTTACCTCATTTGCACTCACTGTATATAGACTTTTTGTTTTCTTTTGTTCTACTGTATTATTGACTGTATGTTTTGTTTATTCCATGTGTAACTCTTATGTGTCGAATTGCTACGCTTTATCTTGGCCAGGTCGCAGTTGCAAATGAGAACTTGTTCTCAACTAGCCTACCTGGTTAAATAAAGGTGAAATAAAATAAATAAATTGTCATTTAGAGCATTTCTTTGCAGAAAATCACAACTGGTCAAAATAACAAAAGATGCAGTGTTGTCAGGTGCTTCTACACCTGCATTGCTTGCTGTTTGGGGTTTTAGGCTGGGTTTCTGTAAAGCACTTTGAGATATCAGCTGATGTAGGAAGGGCTAAATAAATAAATTTGATTTGATGTCAGACCTCGAATAATGCAAAGAAAATACATTCATTTTCGTAAATGCGACATAGGCTGATGCGGTAGATTGAGACTCATCCAATGTGAAAGAGATATCTCTAGCTTAAACTGACTGGTGCGTCAATTGGGTTATTGTAATGATTTTCACCGAAAATGTACAACTACGGCATTAACGTCTACCAGTTTTATATAAAAGAAAATACTAACCATTACTGAATGATTCTGAAAAGTCTCGCTTTAGTTTCTAGCCACAAGCATAAACAAACTACCTGGGGAGGGCTCATGAGAAAGACTGACTGAACTGAATCCGTTCGTCCCAACTCAACTCACTGCACGACATATAAAATACATTTTTGCCACCAGGCGTGTCCATATAGCCTCTCCCTTCTAGTTATCATGCTAGCTAGCCCGACTGCAACATTCAAAATAATAGTGCTTGCACTAATAACAACCAAGTTTAATCTTAGCGACTGTCTTAAACAGTCCAAACAACATCTAGGTCTGTTAGAAGAACACAACATTTATTTTGACATTTACAGGCCAGTCATTACGGAATTCTAGTCTCTCAGCCTGTTTAATTGGCTTTGTTGCTCACGTTAGCATTACTAGCTAGCTAAACCTGCTGCATCTGAAATAAAGTGTTTTCATGATACCAGACAAATACAGCCTCAGCGACTGTCCAAGCCACCATCCAACAACATTGAAGGCCTATTGGAACTAATAAAAAGCATGACATTTACAAGTAATTCAATATGACAATATAGGCTATTTGGGAAAGGACACAATTGCTGCCGGAGCTGCAACCCTGGTGGGAGTGGTTTTGCCGAATGGAATCATGGTAGTTTGAGCCTTGAACAACAGAAAAATATTGGAGCAAAATGACTAAATATCATAGGTTTAAAAATATTTACAGATGTTATTAGACAAAGACAACCACAGAAACATATAGCAGGGAGTTGATCAGAAAACTGCAGACTGGTTATATAGTTAGCTGTAAATGACTGTCCAAATTTCTTCATAGTCATCTCAGGGATTCTATTTGAAAATGTCAGAGAAGCAATTTCTGGTTTTGCCCATCAATAAGCAGTCAATAGACATGAAATCCAAAAATTACACTAAAATGGTGCAGGACATCACTAAATACTTTATAACAACCCAAATGTTAAAAGTGGAGGCGTTGTCCTTTTAAGTATTTACTTCAACCAAACAGTGTTTTAAGAGAGGGAAGTGAATGTTCTGAGGAAGTGTTTTTTCTTTTAGATGTTAACTGACTGTTCGCACTCACACACCCTGTGAAATGAAGCTGTGAGTTTATTTATGTGTCTCTGACACATTAAAACCTACAAATGTTCAGTTGTCATGGATGAAGCTGCTTAAAACATTGGCCATTCATTTTTGCCATTTCGTAGTATCGCCTCAAATAAGGGAATTATATAAGTTAAAAAGCAGGCAACTGAAAGATAACAGTGGAAGCTGCTAACCTGTACCTGACTACACATTCATTTTGACAGTTGTATGATTGCGGTATCATTGATTTTAAAAAATCACCAGGATAATAAGCAGGGTAACTCTATAGCTATTTTGACCTTCTATGGTTCAATATACAGTGCATTCGGAAAGTAATTTTCACATTTTGTTACGTTACACCTTTATTCTAAAATGGATTTAGAAAATACACACAACCCATAATTACAAAGCACAAACAGGTTTTTAGACTTTTTTTGCAAATGTATTAAAAATAAAATCCGAAATATTACATGTACATAAGTATTCAGGGGGCTCCCGAGTGGCACAGCAGTCTAAGGCACTGCGTCACAGTGCTAGAGGTGCCACTGCAGACACCTTGGTTTGACTCCAGACTGTATCACAACCGGCTGTGATTGGGAGACCCATAGGACGGCGCACAATTGGCCCAGCATCATCCGGATTTGGCCGGTGTAGGCCGTCATTGTCAATAAAAATATGTTCTTAACTGACTTGCCTAGTTAAATAAAGGTTAAATATAAAATTCAGACCCTTTAGTCAATGGTGGTCACACCAGTTACTGACTGGTTTTCTGAACCACGCCCTTAAAGGTATCTGTGAACAACAGATGCATATCTGTATTCCCAGTCATGTGAAATCCATAGATTAGGGCCTATTGAATGTATTTCAATTGACTGACTTCCTTATACGAACTGTAACTCAATCAAATATTTTAAAATGTTGCATTTTGTGCTTATATTTTTGTTCAGTGTATATTATATTACTTGCATGAATGTCATGGTGCGGCCAGTTCCTTATGTACACCACCCCATTCACTCCTACAGACAGCGAGGCTTGTGGCCATGCTTTGCTATACGGTATACTGGACACAAATAATATAAAACGAAACATGAAACAACTGCGACGATTTTTTCCCATGACTGGGCAGGGGCGCAGCCATGGGTGAGCTTTGCAGGGCAGGCTCACCCACTTTGGAGCCAGGCCCAGCCGATCAGAATCTGTTTTTCCGTGCAAAAGGCCTTTATTACAGAGAAATACTCCTCAGTTTCATCAGCTGTCTGGGTGGCTTGTCTCAGATGATCCCACGGGTGAATAAGCCACATGTGGAGGTCCTGGGCTGCCGTGGTTACATGTGGCCTGCGGAAGTGAGGCCGGTTGGACGTACTACCAAATTCTCTAAAAACACGTTGGGGGCAGTTTATGGTAGAGAAATTAACATTCCTGCAGTTAGCATGCCAATTGCACGCACCCTCAAGACATCTGTTGCATTGTGTTGTGTGGCGCAACTCCACATTTTAGAGTGGCCTTTTATTTTCCCCAGCACAAGGTGCACCTGTGTAATGATCACACTGTTCAATCAACTTCTTGATATGCCAGGTCAGGTGGAGGGATTATCTTGGCAAAGGAGAAATGCTCACTAACGGGGATGTAATCAAATTTTTGTACACAATTTGAGAGAAATACGCTTCTTGAATGTATGGAGCATTTCTGGGATCTTTAATTTCAAGTCATGAAACATGGGACCAACACCTTACGTGTTGTGTTCATATTTGTGTTTAGTATAATTAAGTACCAAGACTTGTGTTGTGTTGAATCTGACATGTTGACACAAACACGACCCACACTATCACCAGGGCATTGAGTCCCTGTAATGTTATTGCATTGCATTGACAAATAGTACTTCAATGACTGGAAACAAATAAGCAATCTATTGTTTGTCACAATAGCTGTGGACTGAACAGTGAACACAGGAGAATGAAAAACATAAAGTGTGCTTTTACTTTCATCAAGAGATCATTTGCTTTCCACGCTATATGCATGGATCTCTGAAACTGAATTGACAAAGTGACTTAAATAATGGAATACTTTGTCAAACTATGCAATTGGCCTTAACTAAATTTCAAACTGCCAACTGAAGCATTTCACAACCATGACATGTTGTCACTTTGCTTTCAGATATTTCCTGCTAGCTAGCCTTGCCGCTATCTTCCTCATTTTAGCTTCCTCTTTGTGTCAAGGCTTAGTTATTAACGATCAGACGTGCTGTTAGATGCACAGTATCATCAGCGTCTCTGTCCCTGTTTGGTCAAAGGAGAGAACTCGACGAAGAAATCATTGGGGCATGCACTAAACATCCACCTTTTCAACTAGAGGTCCGGTCACAAAGGTATGACATGATATTGTTTCATGGTTTTATTGATAATTCATTCAATTGACATAACAAATCTGTACAACTTTGGAATACATTATACAGTATAATGTATTGATATTTCCAAATGTAATGGCTCTTTGGTTATTGTTTCTATTGGATTTGTGGTTTCACAAAAAATATCAATGGAACTGTTATCTACCCTAAACAAACATTTGATAGTGGGATGTCCTGGATACTCCACTGGTTACAGTCAAGTACACCAAAATAAAAAAGGTAATCAGGACAAAACATCACCTGGAGCCTGGAGGTAAATGTTTGGTCAGGGAGTATTTGAATGTTTAAACATTACACAAATTTCCATTATTTCCTTACTACAGGCTCGTCTGCAACTGTGAGAGAAGGCCCCCCACTTAGTGTATTTGACAAGCTGAGTTGGACACTCAGTATGACAGGGTGTCAGTTTGTCAAATACCCCAAGTGAGGGGTCACTTGTCTGCTGAGCATCTCCCACCAGACTGACTTCAAAGAAGATCACTTCATAAACCTTCAAGTGACATTCACTGTTACCCCGTTAGACTTTCTCAGGCAAAACATTTGATTGTGTGAAAATGTGCTGTGATAGTGTACATGATCCTGCACTGTCACTAATGTCTCATGGATTTGTGTAAGTTTGTATGATGACACTTGGTACACTGTGTAACAAATGTGTGTGTCCCTGTTTTAAATACTGTACTGGGTAAACTTAAGGTCCCTAGCATATGTAAAGACGATGTGTATAGACAAATACATAGAAATGGAATAGAGATTGCATTTCTACAGGTAACTTTTCATCAGGTTTCTAAGCACTTTTTGTAGGCCTAAATTAAGTACATAAGGGTGACTGACCCACTACCGATGTCAAGTAATCACTGTGTGACAGACTGGTATGGTGAGCGATGGCACATTGTTCTACAATGCGCAGCACATTGGTTATCATGGAAGAAATTAAAGGAGAGTTTATTCTAATATTGAACAAAATGTTGCTTTAAATTAAGGGAGATATAGAGCAGTTGGAGATATAGAGCAGTTGGAGATATAACTTATTTATAGGGCGGCAGGTTTCCTAGCGATTTGAGCCTTAGACCTGAGCCAACGAGGTGAAAAATCTGTCGACGTGCCCTTGAGCAAGGCACTTAACCCTAAATGCTCCAGGGTTGCTTTTGATAATGGCAGACCTTGGCTGTGACCACACTTTGAGGGTGTTTCAGGGAGAGATGGTATATGCACATTTACAATTCACACATGCTTATTAACGTGTGAAATAGGACAAATATAAGCACGCACCAAATGATTATTTATCTTGCAATCTATGCTTTTACAAGGCCTATTATTATGTTCAATAACCTGCCTTTGGATATTTCTGTAAAATACCACCCTTTATCTGTCAGACCCACATGCCTTCCTGTGCTCACAAAGCCACATGCGCTTGAGTAAGAGCGGATGTCTGTACTATCTTGTGATTTAGATAGCAGTGTTTGACTCACATACTGCATAGCAACGGCAGTCAATAAATATGGATCGATTGACTGATTTATTTTGAAAAAAAATGCAACCCGGGGGATAACACATTAAAGCTAAATTAACTTGTTTCCAACGTAGTCCCAGATGGAATATACAAAATGCAGATAACACATAAAAAAATAGTAATCCCTACAGTACATGGAGCTATCTATCACCCATCATTATCATTTGTCATCAACACTGAATATCATTGTAATCTACCGACATGGTACCAAAACAACCCAGTATCACTACACTACACTGGGTGTACAAAACATTTTGCAAGTGAATCCAGGTGAATGCTATGATCCCCTATTGATGTGAATTTTTACATCCATTTCAATCAGTGTAGATGAAGGGGAGGAGACAGGTTGACGAAGGATTTTTAAGCCTTGAGACAATTGAGACTTGGATTGTGTATGTGTGCCATTCATAGGGTGAATGGGCAAGACAAATGTAAGTGTCTTTGAGCAGGGTATGGTAGTAGATTCCAGGCTCACCTGATTATGTCAAGAACTGTAATGCTGCTGGGTTTTTCACACCCAACAGTTTCCCATGTGTATCAAGAATGGTCCACCACCCAAAGGACATCAAGCCAACTTGTGGAACGCTTTCAACACCTTGTAAAGTCCATTCCCCGACTAATTGAGGCTGTTCTGAGGACTCCTGTGTGAACTAGGGCTTTACTACTCCTGTATGAGAGGACAAAAAATGTAACAAAAACAAATATGGGACTGAGTCACAAAATTCAACAACCAAGACTTTACTCATTATAGCTTATTCAGTCATTATCATCATTTCACTTTAATGGGAATAGTGTTGCTTGCCACATTGTGATAAAGAAGCAGATGCATTCTGTCACATGTTTGTTTATTATTAATTTGTCAGTTGCTGATTTAATGATTACTCTACTCAACACTCCTTTTATTCTGGTAAATTACCTCAGCTAAATAGAAAATGTCACATATGGGCTATACCTGTTTATGACTGTTGTTTTTAAGTGCATAATTTCTGTGCAGTCTTTAAAGCCACAGTCTGTATTTTTCTGTAATTATAAATAATTAAATATATTTAGATTTTGCAGAGTAGGCTTTGACTTATTAAGATTAGTAACCTACAACCGTCTTACCCTACCAAAATACCAAGGACCTAGAACCTCAACTTGTTCATATGTTCATATCTGGGCGGCAGGGTAGCCTAGTGGTTAGAGCGTTGGAGTAGTAACCGGAAGGTTGCAAGTTCAAACCCCCTGAGCTGACAAGGTACAAATATGTCATTCTGCCCCTGAACAGGCAGTTAACCCACTGTTCCTAGGCTGTCATTGAAAATAAGAATTTGTTCTTAACTGACTTTTATTTTTTGTTGTCCACTGGAGAATTCCTTCACACATATAGCTTCAAGAAGTCCCTGTTACAGCTCTCAATTTGAGTCCCTGTTACAGCTCTTACTCTCTACTGTTACACTGGTGACAGAGTTGGGATTTGTCCCGTCTTTCTCAGGCATCAGGGAAGTGTTCTCCGGTTCAAAGGCAGGGTTTTGTGCTTGAGTACTTTTGTGCTTGAGAGAGGGGGAATACTGTAACAGGTGTACAGTATTTGAATGTTGTACTGCCTCACAGAGGTCCAGGTTTTTGTGGCAGGCTGCAGACTGTTAGGCACTCATCTCTGCACCGTAGGGGATACAGTTCAGTCCCCCTTACAGCTTTCACTCTCTCCTGTTAAACTCTATCACCTCTTGTATCTTTCTCATATAGGTGATGAATTAGTCTTTGATTAAATGCAAATCAACTGCATAATGATCAGCATGACATCTATGCCCTGGGGGTGTACGGCTACCATGGCCAGATTATCTAATTGACTTATTATTAAAATAAAATGCAAATGAAATAAAATAAAATGCAAATGAATTACTTAAAAATCATACAATGTGATTTTCTGGATTTTTGTTTTAGATTCCGTCTCTCACAGTTGAAGTGTACCTATGATAAAAATTACAGACCTCTACATGCTTTGTAAGTAGGAAAACCTGCAAAATCGGCAGTGTATCAAATACTTGTTCTCCCCACTGTATGTCTGTGCACTGTTGATTATGCAAGTTTGAACAATTTTTTCATCGGATGATCATCCAAATTGGCATAATTGTAAGTGTTGGCTGCCACTTGTTTTATATATTTATAAGGAAGTCTTTACTTTATGAAAACTCAAGATTGTTTTATATTACTGTAACACATGTTCAGTTTTTCAGGCCAGATTTGTGAAAAGCACATGGGTCTTTGGGAAGACCATATGTCATGTCAGCCGATTCATGCAGTACTGCTCTGTTCATTTGTCAGTGCTGTCCCTAGTGTCATTTGCCCTAGACAGACATCAAGTAACTAACTTACTGTACATACTTACTTTCTTCTTTAGAAAAGAGCCACATGATTTTCACATGGAAAATCACTACCATGTCGGTAGATTACAATGATATTCAGTGTTGATGACAAATGATAATGATGGGTGATAGCTCCATGTACTGTAGGGATTACAATGTGTTTTTGGAACACTTCACGTGATAATATTTCACATGTGGATTTTGTGATCACAAACTTTCCCATGTAAATTCAAATTTTCACATGAATATTTTTCATGAGATTTCACAGGTGATGCCCTGTAAACAAAAATTTGACATTAGGATACACACTGTTTTTTCAACTTGCATATTGGATACACATTGTGTATGCTCATTTATACAGTAATTATTATTCAGCATGTCCTCACCTACCAAAATCAACTATTGTGTACTTTAGCAGGGCTTCCCTTCCTCCTGGGATTTGAACTCACAACGGCATTCCTATCTTCCTGCTTCGCCATGTCTTTTTCGATGACTGATTTCACGTGTATTCCTACACTATGGACTTCAAAGTAGATTTCAGCTTTGTTAAAAACACACTCAAAACAAACTATTATATCATACTGATTCAGAAGTACCGTTAAACCAAAATAATAGGCCCAATCAACATTAGGCAACTATATACCGAAAAC
The DNA here is from genome assembly GCF_034236695.1 of Oncorhynchus nerka. NCBI lineage: Eukaryota > Metazoa > Chordata > Actinopteri > Salmoniformes > Salmonidae > Oncorhynchus > Oncorhynchus nerka. The sequence continues at coordinate 61,337,852 of NC_088405.1, read as the reverse complement.
CATAACATTTCTGAAATAACTAAATGATATCCATGAGAGAATAATCATAATAACTGAAATAAATCAAAATAACAGTCAGTATCTGGTGTGGCCACCAGCTGCGTTAAGTACTGCAGTGCATCTCCTCCTCATGGACTGCACCAGATTTGCCAGTTCTTGCTGTGAGATAATACCCCACTCTTCCACCAAGGCACCTGCTAGTTCATTTCTGGGGGGAATGGCCCTAGCCCTCACCCTCCGATCCAACAGGTCCCAGACGTCCTCAAAGGTCATTGAGTTCCCAGATCTTCGCTGGCCATGACATTCCTGTCTTGCAGGAAAATTAGCAGTAGGTTGGTGGCATTGTCATGCTGGAGGGTCATGTCAGGATGAGCCTGCAGGAAGGATACCACATGAGGGAGGAGGATGTCTTCCCTGTAATGCACAGCGTTGCAATTGCCTGCAATGAGAACTAGCTCAGTCCAATAATGCTGTGACACACCGCCCCAGACCATGACGGACCCTCCACTTCCAAATCTATCCCGCTCCAGAGTACAGGCCTCGGTGTAACGCTCATTCGTTTGACGATAAACGCGATTTCGACCATCACCCCTGGTGAGACAAAACCACGACTCGACAGTGAAGAGCACTTTTTGCCAGTCCTGTCTGGTCCAGTGACGGTATGTTTGTGCCCATAGGCGATGTTGTTGACGGTGATGTCTGGTGAGGGCCTGCCTTACAACAGGCCTACAAGCCCTCAGTCCAGCCTCTCTCAGCCTATTGCGGACAGTCAGAGCACTGATGGAAGGATTGTGCGTTCCTGGTGTAACTCGGGCAGTTGTTATTGCCATCCTGTACCTGTCCCGCAGGTGTGATGTTCGGATGTACCGATCCTGTGCAGGTGTTGTTACACGTGTTCTGCCACTGCGAGGACGATCAGCTGTCTGTCCTGTCTCCCTGTAGTGCTGTCTTAGGCGTCTCACAGTACGGACATTGCAATTTATTGCCCTGGCCACATCTGCAGTCCTCATGCCTCCTTGCAGCATGCCTAAGGCACGTTCACGCAGATGAGCAGATTTATTTTGGTGTTTTTCAGAGTCAGTAGAAAGGCCTCTTTAGAGGCCTAAGTTTTCATAACGGTGACCTTAATTGCCTACCGTCTGTAAGCTGTTACTGACTTAACGATTGTTCAATAAGTACACGTTCATTAATTGTTTATGGGTCATTAAACAAGCATGGGAAACAGTGTTTAAACTCTTTACAATGAAGATCTGTGAAGTTATTTGGATTTTTACGAATTGTCTTTGAAAGACCGGGTCCTGAAAAAGGGAAGTTTATTTTTTGTTGAGTTTATGTTCACTAGGCACTAGTTAACATTTAATGTTTCACCGAGATGTAGCTGAACGAAGAAACTGACAATATTGAGCTGGCGGGATTTTCCATGCACCGGCAGAACAGAGAGGGGTGGGTGTGTGTCTTTTTGTCAATAACAGCTAGTGCGCAATGTCTAATATTAAAGAAGTCTCAAGGTATTGCTCGCCTGAGGTAGAGTACTTTATGATAAGCTATCGACCACACTATCTACCAAGAGAGTTCTCATCTATTATTCGTAGCCGTCTATTTACCACCACAAAGAGAAGCTGGCACTAAGACCGCTCTCAACCAACTCTATAAGGCCATAAGCAAAGAAGAAAATGTTCACCCAGAAGCGACGCTACTGGTGGCCGGGGATTTAATGCAGGCAAACTTAAATCAGTTTTACCAAATTTTTACCAGCATGTCACATGTGCAACCAGGGGAAAAAATAATAGACCACCTTTACTCCACACACAGAGATGCATACAAAGCTCTCCCCGGCCCCCCACTTGGCAAATCTGATCACAATTCTATCCTCCTGATTCCTGCTTACAAGCAAAAACTAAAGCAGGAAGTACCAGTGACTCGCTCAATACGGAAGTGTTCAGATGACGTGGATGCTACACTACAGGACTGTTTTTCTAGCACAGACTGGAATATGTTCCCGGGATTCATCCAATGGCATTGAGTAATACACCACCTCAGTCATCGGCTTCATCAATAAGTGCATCGACGACGTCATCCCCACAGTGACTTTACGTACATATCCCAACCAGAAGCCATGGATTACATGCAACATCCGCATTGAGCTAAAGGCTAGAGCTGCCGCTTTCAAGGAGCAGGAGACTAATCTGGACGCTTATAAGAAATCCCGCTATGCCCTCAGACGAACCATCAAACAAGCAAATTGTCAATACAGGATTAAGATTGAATCCTACTACACCGGCTCTGACGTTCGTCGGATGAGGCAGGGCTTGAAAACTATTACTGACTACAAAGGGAAACCCAGACGCGAGCTGCCCAGTGACGCGAGCCTACCAGACGATCTAAATGCATTTTATGCTCGCTTCGAGGAAAGCAACACTGAAGTATACACGAGAGCACCTGCTGTTCTGGATGACTGTGTGATATCGGTAGCCAATGTGAACAAAACCTTTAAACAGGTCAACATTCACAAAGCCACTGGGCCAGATAGATTACCAGGATGTGTACTCAAAGCATGTGCGGACCAACTGTCAAGTGTCTTCACTGACATTTTCAACCTCTCCCTGACCGAGTCTGTAATACCTACATGTTTCAAGCAGACCACCATAGTCCCTGTGCCCAAGGAACCGAAGGTAACCTGCCTAAATGATTACCGCCCTGTGGCACTCACGTCGGTAGCCATAAGGTGCTTTGAAAGGCTGGTCATGGCTAACATCAACAGCATCCTCCCAGACACCCTAGACCCACTCCAATTTGAATACTGCTCCAACAGATCCACAGATGACGCAATCAAAATCACACTCCACACCGCCCTTTCTCACCTGGACAAAAGGAACACCTATGTGAGAATGCAGTTCATCGACTACAGCCCAGCGTTCAACACCATAGTGCCCACGAAGCCCATCACTAAGCCAAGGACTCTGGGACTAAACACCTCCCTCTGCAACTGGATACTGGACTTCCTGACAAGCTGCCCACAGGTGGTAAGAGTAGAAAACAACACGTCGCCACACTGATCCTTAAGACTGGGGCCCCTCAGGGGTGTGTACTTAGTCCCCTCCTGTACTCCCTGTTCACCCACAACTGCATGGCCTAACAAGACGGCAGGGTAGCCTAGTGGGGCGGCAGGGTAGCCTAGTGGTTAGAGCGTTGGACTAGTAACCAGAAGGTTGCAAGTTCAAACCCCCAAGCTGACATGGTACAAATCTGTCGTTCTGCCCCTGAACAGGCAGTTAACCCACTGTTCCTAGGCCGTCATTGAAAATAAGAATTTGTTCTTAACTGACTTGCCTAGTTAAATAAAGGTTAAAAAAATAATAATAATAATAAAAAAGACTCAAACACCATCATTAAGTTTGCTGACGACACAACAGTGGTAGGTCTGATCACTGACAACGATGAGACGGCCTATAGGGAGGAGGTCAGAGAACTGGCAGTGTGGTGCCAGGACAACAACCTCTCCCTCAATGTGAGCAAGACAAAGGAGCTGATCGTGGACTACAGGAAAAGGCAGGCCGAACACACCCCCATTCTCATCAACAGGGCTGTAGTGGAGAGGGTCAAGAGTTTCAAGTTGGGCCTCCCGGGTGGCACAGTGGTTAAGGGTGCTATACTGCAGCGCCAGCTGTGCCACCAGAGACTCTGGGTTCGCGCCCAGGCTCTGTCGTAACCGGCCGCGACCGGGAGGTCCTTGAGGCGACACACAATTGGCCTAGCGTTGTCCGGGATAGGGAGGGTTTGGCCGGTAGGGATATCCTTGTCTCATCGCGCACCAGCGACTCCTGTGGCGGGCCGGGAGCAGTGCGCGCTAACCAAGGTTGCCAGGTGCACAGTGTTTCCTCCGACCCATTGGTGCGGCTGGCTTCCAGGTTGGATGCGCGCTGTGTTAAGAAGCAGTGCGGCTTGGTTGGGTTGTGTATCGGAGGACGCATGACTTTCAACCTTTGTCTCTCCCGAGCCCGTACGGGCGTTATAGCTATGAGACAAGATAATAGCTACTAACAATTTCATACCATGAAATTGGGGAGAAAAAGGGGTAAAACAAATATTTTTTAAGAGTTTCAAGTTCCTTGGTGTCCACATCACCAATCATCATGGTCCAAACATACCAAGACAGTCGTGAAGAGGGCACAACAAAACCTTTTCCCCTTCAGGAGACTGAAAAGATTTGGCATGGGCCCCCAGATCCTCAAAAGGTTCTACAGCTGCACCATAGAGAGCATCCTGCCCGGTTGCATGGTATAGCAACTGCTCGGCATCTGACCATAAGGCCCTCCAAGCTTCCTGCCATCCAGGACCTACATAATAGGTGGTGTCAGAGGAAAGCCCAGAAAATTGTCGGAGACTCCAGACACTCAAGTTATAGACTGTTTTCTCTGCTACCGCATGGAAAATCTAGTACCAAAAGGCTCCTCAACAGCTTCTACCCCCAAGCCATTAGACTGCTGAATAATTCATAAATATCACCACCGGACAATTTACATTGACACCCCCCCCCACCCCTGTACACTGGTGCTACTCGCTGTTTGTTTGTTACCTATGCATAGTTACTTCGCCCCCACCTACATGTACAGACTACGACAACTAGCCTGTACCCCTGCACATTGACTCTGTACCAGTGCCCCCTGTATATAGCCTTGTTATTGTTACTTTTTATTATTGCTTTTTATTTTAGCCAACTTGGTAAATATTTTCTTCTTCTTGAACTGCACTGTTGGTTAAGGGCTTGTAAGTAAACATTTCACATTAAAGTCGACACTTGTATTCGGCGCATGTGACAAAGAAAGTTTGATTTGATTCATCAATTTTGAGAAGTTTGATCAAGTGATAGTTAACTGCATTGTTAAAAAAGACAATCATATCAAAAGTGCAATGAACATTGCATTTTGAAAAGCAGCTACTATGTATCCAAATTGAAAGTGTTGTTTGGTGCAGTGAACAAGTGACTTTGTGAATTTGTTTGTTCACGCTTAGAAAAAAGGGTTCTTCGGCTGTCCCCATAGGAACACCAGGTTCTACCTGGAACTAAATGGGTTTGACATGGAACCAGAAAGGGTTCTTCAAAGGGACATCCGAATAACCATTTTACCTCCGAATAACCCTAGATAGAAAAAAGTGCTAAGTGTTGTACTCAATTGAAAATGTGCTTAGAGTTTTGAAACATGAGACATATTGATGACTTTTGTGCTTAGATTTGTGAAAATGTACCACATACATGGCACCAAATTGACTGAGAAAAAAACCTGTATCTTTTCACCTCACATGTCAATTGTCGATAATTGTCTGTGGTTCATTCTTTTTAACATCATCACAAACCACATGTCTCGATGTACTCAATTACTACATTGTAGGCGTACATTGTTTTTCTGATTGGTGATGAAAGGTCTAGGCCTACATGCACAAACCTACCTGACCAGCCTATGTAGGCTACAATACAGTAATAGCGTACATTTTATGAAGTGGTTTGTAATGATGGTAAAAGGAATGAATCCTGACAAAAAAAGTGCTTATTTCCCATGTTACTTGATCAAGAAAAATATTTTCTTTGATGTGGATAGTAATTACTATTTGGATAGTTATCAAGTGAATGCAAAGAATCTGATTTTATGGATTTTTTAGGGGGCAGAATGTGAATGTATTTGCAGTTTTGAGGGTATCATATAGTTTTGCTGATAGTATTTGCTGTTTTGAAAAGGCAACTATATTTTGAAAATGGATTTACTGTTTGCATTACACTGTTTAAAACATATACATTGTTCGAATAAATGTTTTCAAGCAGCTGAGATAAACTTATCTTACTCATGCCACCTGGTGCATAATATTGTGAACTACCACACATTTGAATTGATCATATTTTCACCATGGTTGGGACATTAAGTCCTACTCCAGTCTCCTTTCACTTCATTTATTTACTTAACAAAAGGCACATCTCAATAGATGGTGTAGGTATGACATGACACAAGTGTGGGGGGTGGACCTTTGCTCTTTTGTCCTCTTTTGTTCCCGCAAGTAAGGGCCAAGGTCCATTTATTTTGATTTAACTAGGCAAGCCAGTTAAGAACAAATTCTCATTTACAATGACAGCCTACCCCAGCCAAACCCTAACCCAGACAATAATGGGCCAATTGTGCACCGCCCTATGGGACTCTCAATCACAGCCGGTTGTGATACAGCCTGGAATCAAATCAGGGTCTGCAGTGACACCTCTAGCCCTGAGATGCAGTGCCTTAGACCACTGCGCCACTGGAGAGCCAATGACATTTGACCAACTCTTTTAATGGCACTATCCTTGAAATGTGCAGTTGTCTAAAAAACACAATTTTGCTTCCATTTTTTACCCTTAAATGTGTGTACATTACTGTATTTATACTTGAGATATTGGTTTTCAACAGCAAAAGGTTTCAACTCCAAAAATAGCTGGAGTGTGTTTTTCGAACCTCTTGGCGTAACGGTTAATGTGTTAGCTTGACAGTCAGTGGAACCCCCCCCCCCCCCCCCCCAAAAAAAGCTTGGGGCACATTCTCCCAAAAGAGTAGTGACCTTAAAGCAACCTCCTCAAGAGGTTCGGACCTCTTGGTGTAATGGTTAAGGTGTTGTCTTGACAGTTGGGTTAGCGCCAAAATTTGCTACAATATTATGAGTTAAAGAGACAGAATCATTTGAATATTTTCATTGGAGCACCAACTAGAAATGTCATATTACAAATTAAGACAGCCTTATTTTTATCATATAGCATGTTTCTCAATCTCAAATGAGATGGTCTTACTTGGACTGTAACAAAAAACACAAGATACTGAATATAAGCTATTGATATTAGCATGGTAAACAAATAATAATTTTGGTTGCAAATACAAATTGGTTGTCTCATTGACGTGTCTGAAAACATGATATTTAATGTAATGCAAATGGAGAACATCAGAGAGCTGCATCAGCTTGTTTATGACCATAATATTTGACCAGACAGGAAATGCATAGTAACTATGTCATAAACATAATTTCAATTTAAAATAAATCAATAAAATAAATCAATATCTTGTCTCCTTCCGATCAATTTCTTGTAATTTGTATGCTATACTTGTTTTGAAAGTAAATGAACATTGCTGGGAAAAAAACAATGTTTCATTTCATAACAAAAATATTTGATATTGTTACACAATGTAGATACCTTGCTAAAATGAAGCTTAGTAGAAATGTCAGTAGTGTGGCATTAGTCCTGCTTTTCAATTTTGCCTTGCAGAAATACAGTAACTGGCCCTGTTTTTTGTTGTAATATGTCTATGACCATATTCTTTATTATGTACAGTAAATGTGATTACTTACTGAAATCATCTGCTCCTGACAAACTACATCATAACAAAATAACCATGAATCTGAATGTCATTTTTATTTTGTTTATAAAAGTCCAAGACATGTATAAAAAGTAACACTAATATAACTTGATTCATTCAGTAGACAAATTAACACTATTTGTACAGTACTTACGCATTTAAAATGTATCTTCTGACAAACTTTTCAAATATGAATGCATCATTTTCCTGCATAGCATTTGCTGCATGACAAAATAATTGTAACATACAGTGGCTTATATCACATTAACATTCACATACACTACATGTGAAACCAGGTAAAAAATCAAATATAATCCATTCAGAATTAAAAACAAATATTTACACATACCCACCCGAGAGTTTGAGCAATTTCGTTGTTCCAGGTAGGTTCTAGTTCAGTAGTACGCATGCTGATTATGTCAGCCCTCTGGGCTGTATTGGCAGAAGCGTTGTTAGTATTAACAGTAAAATGTGCATCCTGTGACCTGGCTCTGAGTCTGGCTCTGCATGGCATATTCACACAGCAGGAGCAGAGTGTCGAGCCGCTCCAGCAGGTAGAACGTGTGGAGCAGGTCAGGTACTGTTAGCAGAGTGCAGGAGGAAAGGTACCGAAAGACGTGATCAAACCCGCACAGGCCTTTGAGCAACTCGTGAGGTACGCCCATCTTCAGCGCCACCTGCTGGTAGTTCTGTACTCCTGGGAATGTTGGGTCCAGCTTCAAAGCCAGAGTATCCACCAAGGCCTGTGGCAGCCTGCCTAGATGGACACCTGGCCAGAAGATACAATGGGGAAATTATGACTATGACACAGTACAGATCCCACTGCCTACAACTGTTTAACCTCCCACCAGAGGTGAACTAATTCTGTTATGCCGTTTCTACATTCAAGATTTGAGAATGTCTCGTGGACAGTGACAGTGTGCAAATGTATTCTACTATTCTAACTTGCAACAGTAGTTGAGACTCCGAATGAGTTCCAAAATAATTAATTAAAATGTATCTGAGAGCCTTCAAAAGGGGTCAATTGCCCATCCCTGCTGTAAAGGGAAAAATGTTATCTTCTTGAAAACCTTGCCAGTGGTGCCAAGTATGCAGTCTCTTTGTACAATGATTGTCTATTTTTAAATGTGGCCTGTAGAACAGTAAGACGATGTATATTCGACTATACCTCTTGGCCAAGACAAAGAAACATTTTTTTTTTAAACTAGCAAGACTTAATGAAAAACAACTTTTAAAAACTACTCCTGTTAGAAATGGCTACATTAACTTTAAAATCCGGAACCATCCAGAACAAAATTGTGGTTCTGTGAATATGTATCTCTACTAAATCCCTAGCCACAACAACAACAGAACTTCACCTAATACAAATATGTGTATTGTGGTCTTTTGACAATCCCCAATGTTTCATTTTGTTTCTGTTGGATGTGCTCCAGCATTAAAATAGGCTTTAGATAGTCAACTGAAGAATAACCCACCTTGCATGATTCGGATACACTTCTTCAGCAGGCTCAGTGTTTCTTCCATCTACAAATAGAAATATTATGAATACATTGTTGCTTTGTTCAGGGAAACATCCTCTACTAAATGAGTGAAGCTGTAAACTTAATTTGGCACATCTAGCTAATTATGTGTGAAATGACAAGTGTGAAAAATATCTTTAAAGGCATCCAGTATCTTGCCTATACTAAGAGGATATCACAACTCATATTTTATGAGATCTGTGTGCGTGTGCGTGCCATACCTTAAAGAGTCAAATTAAAGCTGACATTTGCTTTTAACATTTGCTGTATGAGCATAAAAGACAGCTAGGTCTAGTGACTGGTTACTCCAACTCTCTACTGCTGAATAAAAGATCCTCTGTGTGAGAGGAACAGATGAGACACAGCCTTGTCTTTCCTACGGGTAATTACCGCATTACTGCTGTAGCAGGGTTGATGATGACTGCTCCAACAGCTGTCAGTTTGCTCCTCTGGGCAGGCAGACGGACTCCTCAGTTGTCTTCCTCCTGACCCGTCTCCAGAAGGGCCATCCTTAATCTCGGATATCGCAGTAATCCCCAGGCTCACAGAGCTACAATCTGGGTCTGTGGCACTGTGGAGGGCTGCAGTGCTGTGGAAGTCTAGCTCAGTGCACTCCACTGGTACATGCTGATAGGGAGGGCTATCGTGCAGGGGCAGGAAAAAGGACCCTGCCTCAGACTCCCCACTGTTTACTGGACCCACAGGGGTCTCCATTGTAAGTGAGACATCACTGCTGATTGAGGAGGGCTCAGCGGATATCTGAGAGACAAACCCAGAGGAGCAGTTACTGCAGGTGGAGTTACGCACCAGGGGCTGGGTCTCCAGCAGGTTGATTTGGTCCTGAGTTTTAAGGTCAGGGTTTAGTAGAATGAACCCCAGAGGGACAGTCATGTCCACATTGGACTGCAGTCTGGCCAACATGTCTGCAGTGGTGGTAGAGTTATCACATGCACCTGTAAGAAGACACGTCATCAGATGGTTACATTAGTATCATCACAAACCCCTAATGAACCATGCATTTGCAAATTTATTATAATATGAGTCAATTAGGGAATGTTTAACCCGTTGCGCTAGTGGAAATTGGCCTATTTGGATGAAATAATATGCCATTTAGCAGACGGTTTTATCCAAAGTGACTTAGTCATGCGTGCATACATTTTACATATGGGTGGTCCCCAGAATCAGTGGTGTAAAGTACTTAAGTAAAAAGAACCATGTTTTTTTAGGTATTTGTGTTTTACTTTACTAATTGGGTACTTTATCCACCACTGCCAGAATCAAACCCACTACCTTGGCATTACAAGCACCATGCTCTACCAACTGAGCTACAAGGGACCCATAGAGGCAAATTGAAATGATTTGAACAGAAGAACCCACACAGCGCTGTGAAGCGGAGAACCTGAGCGCGGACGTCATGTATAGCATGTTACTGTACAGCCACTGCATTCCAATTTAGGCGCTTATCAATGACAAAATCTGCCATATTCAACACTGTGAGTGGAAAGGGTTAAAGCCCTTATTCATCATGTGTTATGTCTGTTGTAGTAATTTATACACTATATACACAAAATATTAAGAACATCTGCTCTTTCCATGACATACAGTAGACTGACCAGGTGAAAGCTATGATCCCTTATTGATGTCACTTGTTAAATCTACTTTAACCAATGTAGCTGAAGGGGAGGAGACAAGTTGAAGAAGGATTTTTAAGCCTTGAGACAATTGGAACATGGATTGTTTATGTGTGCCATTCAAAGGGCTCCTGGGCAAGACAAAATATTGAAGTGCGATTGAACGGGGTATGGTAGTAGGTGCCAGGCGCACCGGTTTTGGTCAAGAACTGCTACGCTGCTGGGTTTTGTCTGCTCAACAGTTTCCTGTGTGTATCACGAATGGTCCACTACCCAAAGGACATCCAGCCAAATTGACACAACTGAAGGTATTCCTAATGTTTGGTATACTCAGTGTAAATAATGTGCTGTTCAATACATAATGGTGGGTGCTGTTCTACTCTTATAGTTACCCAAGTCCTGGCTTTGCTGCTCCAGATTCAGCGTGACCACGTTCACTGGGGATGCTGCACACTCCATGTCACTCTGACTTGTGCTTTGAGGAGCCAGGCATCCTTTCAGAGAGAGAATATCATTCATGAGCTAGACGAGGCACAGTTTGAGGAGGATTACCTGTACCCTGCATGTTACTATAAAAGCGATTCTAACAAACACATTGACAGAACCCACATTATTGCAGTTTCATCAGTAGTTGTGTGAACATCTCATGCAACAAACACTTCATTAAAGGAGATATTTGTGTGCAGATCATGAGATACCTTTAAATATTTTCTTTAGTAAGGTGTGTCTGAAGTATATAAACAAGGCAGCGGAGAGGAAGATTGTCATGGTAACCAGGGCGAACGAAATGGTGGTGATGACAGCAGCATTTTGGGCTGGGCCTTCTGGGCTCCAGACTTTTCCCACATCAACTCTTCTGCTTCCTGCAAAATAGAAGGTTTGAGGTCGGTGCTGCCTAAGGCCGAGCACATGCTTACACACACAGCATTTATTTGATGTTTTACAATTCTGACTTTGATCCATTGGCAAATAATGACAGTAATACTATTCTATTAATAGAATATTACAACAGTGTTGTAATTCTTGAATATCTCATAACCCAAACAATGCATTCTCTAAGGCAACAAATCTCAAAATAAAAACATGGGTAAATATGTTTCCAGTACATGGAGGAAATGTTCAAATATAACAGTAGGCTAGACAACTGACTCATACAATAATGAGCGGTTCTGAAGTGTTTTTGTCTTTCTCAGTCCTGGGCCAAGCTTTTCTGAGACTTACGGCTGCACTGCTGCTCAGTGGTGGAGGAGGGACCACACGGCATGCACTCCAATTCCTGCAAGCCATCCATCCGTGTCTTACTGTAGAATCTGCAATTAGATCAAATTAAAGCAGGAAAAAAAGTTGGAAATAGTTGTATTTCAAGTAAGCAAGTCCACATGTTCTGGATGGAGAGCTTTTATGACTTAAAAGCACAGCTACGTCTTAAGTAAAGATCTGTAGATACTATACGTAAGAATGCAATTAGATAATGTACAGGTACAAACCCTGGCAAGCACTCCCCACAGATAGCATTGCTCTTAGAGGTGCACAGTGACTTCTGGTGCCTGTTTATGCGTTTACACGACTGACAGAATTTGCAGTTGTGGTAACCCCAGCCCTCTTTATAAGTCTTGACACTACAGGGGATGCAAGAAGCCGACCATCCACTTCCATAACCACAGTCCTGGCGGGAAATAAGAATCAAAATATACAGTGCACATTAGACCTGTTTACAGCTAAGAATTTCACTGAAGTAAATTTGTTAATAAGACAGTTGCAAAACAGAAATATAAATTAATATGATGATTAGAGGTCTAGATTACAAAGTACATGACAGTTTCCCCTTCCAATGACCACACGGGGTTATTTTAGGTCATGGGTAAACCTCCATTGGCAAGATCTTCCCAGCTAGCAAATTTGGTTCCTTGGAAGTTGTGGGAACGTATGTTTTCAGTTTCACATTGGTTGAGGTAAAATTAAATGTTTTTAAACGCCCTGAGAACAGAAGTGAACATGTAGCCTGTTCTGGGAAAGTTTATTTTGAAGTTTTGAGAGTGTTTTACTATGGTTCCTTGAACATTTTATTAATGCTCTGAGAACAGAAATTCTAGGTTATTTTGAGTTAAAAAAATAAAAAATCCTTAACTTTCACTAAATGTTTCAATAAAACTTTTAATAACACTGCTATCTTATTTTGGGTACACTTTTTAAAATTGTAAGCACAGATGGGACACATGCAAATGTATTTCTTTAGGCATTAATCATGCAAATACATTTATTTTTTATTATGACAAGGCATCAGTGAGATTCAAACCTATAATCTTCTGTTCTCTATCCATGGAATTAGTCTTAAGCAACACCAGGATGGAGATAGCAAGCCATGTTTTTTTTACCCTTACAAAGCTGTTCATTTGAGTCTATTCAAACAGACCCCATTTCTGAGGAAACAAGAACTCATTAAGATCAGGTGTGGCCAATTTGTGGGCGCGGCCAACACACCTTCACAATCTTAAAATAGAGGATAGAGAGGGTTTTGTTGATGCTGAGATCGGAATGTAAATGTTTTTAAATAACGTTCTTAGAATGTTCTCTAAACAGTCTGTAATACCTACATGTTTCAAGCAGACCACCATAGTCCCTGTGCCCAATAACACCAAGGTAAACTGTCTAAATTACTATTGCCCTGTAGCACTCACATCTGTAGCCATGAAATGCTTTGAAAGGCTGGTCATGGCTAACATTAACACTATCATCCCAGACATACTAGACCCACTCCAATTCGCATACCGCCCCAACAGATGCACAAATGACGTAACCTCTATTACACTCCAAACTACCCTTTCCCACCTGGACAAAAGGAACACCTACGTGAGAATGCTGTTCATTGACTAGAGCTCAGCGTTCAACGCCATAGCGCCCTCAAAGCTCATCAATATACTAAGGACCCTGGGACTAAACACCTCCCTCTGCAACTAGATCCTGGTCTTCCAGAAGGGCCACCCCCAGGTGGGGAGGGTAGGCAACAATACCTCTGCCACGCTGATCCTCAACACAGGGGCCCCTCAGTGTTGTGTGCTTAGTCCCCTCCTGTACTCTCTGTTCACCCACGACTGTGTGACCGCGCATGACTCCAACACCATCAATAAGTTTGCCGACGACACAACGGTGGTAGGCTTTATCACCTACGATGATCAGACAGCCTATAGGAAGGAGGTCAGACACACACTGCCAGGACAAAAACTTCTCCCTCAACGTCACCAAGACAAAGGAGCTAATCGCGGACTACAGAAAACGGAGGGCTGTGCACGCCCTAATTCACATCAACAGGGCTGAAGTGTAGCAGGTAGAGCGCTTCAAGTTCCTCGGTGTCTACATCACTAAGGATCTATCATGGTCCAAACACAACAACATAGCCACGAAGAAGGCACGACAACGCCTCTTCCCCCTCAGGAGGCTGAAAAGATTACTCCTTGTATATAGCCTCATTATTGTTTTTTTTATTGTGTTACTGTTTTTTGTATTATTATTTTTGCTAATCTTTTATTTCTTTTTAACTCTGCATTGTTGAGAAAGGGCTCGTAAGTAAGCATTTCGCGGTAAAGTCTACACCTGTTGTATTCGGTGCATGTGACAAATAAAATACAATTTGAACATTGCTAAACTTTTTCTTGTGGTTTTTAATAGAACGTTTTCCCTAACGTTCTTGAAACAATTTGAGAACGTGACTTTAAATGGAACCGTGCAGAAATCTGTAAGAAATGTTACGCTAAAGTACTGCAATTCCCACAGAAGAACATTGTTTCGTAACTTTCTCTGAACTATGAGAACATTCCCAATGTCAAACCTGTTGGAGAACGTTCCTAGAAAATTTTAGGAAACGTTCTGTTAAAGTAATGAAATACCAAGTAAATCTAGTTTTGTTGTCAAATTTCTTAATGTGCTGAGAATGTTCCAAAGCCAAGCAACTATCCTACACCATTTCCAGAAAGTTGTGGGAAGGTTGTATACAAAAAAAAAACATAGGAGAACCACTCTCTCACCAAGCTCTAAGAAACATATGGTTCTCAGAACGTTATCGTGTAGCTGGGTTAGCAGGCCTGCCAAGTGGACTTGTAAACTTGGAACAAAGTTCTCTCTGCCAGTGGGATTCTTTTAGAGTGAGAGATTGCCACAGACAAACCAAACTCTTTGTGGTTTCATAGTAACGTTAATTACAAATCCCAGTTCTGCAGTAATTTCTGTGGGTGCTCAGATGGCTACAGTGGAAAGGAGATGAATAAGTGTCTGTGTAGCCAGCACCAGGCCTATCTACATTTTGACCTTTGTAAAAATCCAGTAATTTCTATTTCAATATTCCTGTATAGTTTTATAATACCCACCTCTGAGAGCTCTTGTCCTGGTCCACATTGCAGACAAGGGTGGCAGTCCCCACTCAAGTAGTACTGGGTTTCAGAACAATCCATGACAGCAATGTAACTAAAATAAAAAAATATGTATAATAGTTTATAGCTCAGTAATTAGCCCATTTTTTTATCTTTATAATGAAGTGATTAAAATGGAAACAAAATGCATAGAGTGCTGTTTCTTAGCCACTGCATTGAATATTGAATCAAATATATTGCTTGATGTCACTAAAGAACACAAAGCATGTAGACAACAAAACACAACAAGATGATATACTGTGACAGGCAGAGGATTTCTAAATCTTAAATCAGATAGAGATGATGGATGGAGCCTATGTGTTGTGTTGAGGGGTAAAAACCGAAATAATAATATTGAGGAAAAATACATGCAGAGGTTGTAGCATAACTTGTCCTCTACTTTAACTTACAACACTGCTACTAATATTGAAGAAGAATTACTAAACTGTTTTATGAAATACCACAAAGCAACAAAAAAAAACACTACGGTTGGACAACTCATACATTAGCAACTGGAAAGATGATTCATGACCAGCAGTGCGCACCGCATTACGAGCCAATAATCATTTCCCACCCTGAGTATCACATCAAATGACTCAAAGTAAAAAAATGTTTTACCTCGATCCATTAAGGTTGGCGAAGATACTTAAGGGCACCTTTTTCTATCGTTTTCACGAGTCTATACTTGTGCACGCTATCGATAGTCTATGCAGTGCCACTTCATCCGATCTGGACATGCCCTGACATGCCTCACGGGCTGCGCGTCTGGTGGCCAAAACCAGCATCAGTGCGCACTAATTAGGTAACTTCTGAAATTGTGCTTGCAATTATCGGATAGGGAATATGGCCCAGTACTTTTGTTATAGTGGTCCTGGATATTGGCTAATTACAGAGAATAAACACATGGTAGTAGACTGATTGTTTGTCTGCCTACAGTAGCCTATCTTTCTGTGTAGCCTGCATGTCTATGCCTGCCTGTTATGCCTGTCTGTGTAATAGCAATGTAATAAACTGCAATCTAGTAGGCCTATACTAATATGTGTAATAGATATGGATTGTGTAGGCTAGTAGTTTAATAGGCTGTTTCTGTGTAATCACTTATTTTACGCCTGCTACTTTAGTTTACGGTGATTTTAAATAATCAAAAATAATTCAATTAAATTGTTTTTTGTGACAACAATTAATACATTTCCATTTTTATCTCTATTCGAAAATTATGGCCATTTTAAAAATTTGATTTAGATCTTGTTGACACAGTATGAAATCTAAACCTACACTTTTTAAGATGTACTTTTCAGTAGGATCAAAACTGTTGTGACATAATACCCTTTCCTCATACATTTACAACAAAACACACCAGCATGTAGGCCAATTTGGGACAAAGTGTTTTACCTTCATCCAGAGTAGCCTAAACCTCTGTCAATGTTTGATACTTCTCTCAGTAGTGTACTTTCAATGTGTGCCACCTCCATTGTTTACTACTACATTCTTCCATGCTGTGCCAGGCTGACCTGATTACTGCTTGTAACATATTATCTTTTTCCAAGCAAAGCACTGTTCAGTCTACATACTTATCATCACAAAGGACAGGGAGTAATCAAACATTAGAGTGTGGGTTGATTCGTATTACATCGGCTTTCACACAGTTTTCATAAATCCCTCAAACTAACCTTTGGGCTACAGAGAATACATCAATATCCTCCTATTGTAAGAGGAAATCAAAATGCTCAATCCTCTCATTTTACCTGTAGACTAAATCCTTTATTTTAAAGGTGACAGAAAATGTTGAAGTGACTCATATCACATACTGTAGCCCAGTTGATGTTTATCAATTGTGTAGGGCGTTGTGGAGAGGAGCAGAGCAGGTCAGAGTGGTAATGGAGGTGAACTGTGTT
The DNA here is from genome assembly GCF_034236695.1 of Oncorhynchus nerka. Classification (NCBI taxonomy): domain Eukaryota; kingdom Metazoa; phylum Chordata; class Actinopteri; order Salmoniformes; family Salmonidae; genus Oncorhynchus; species Oncorhynchus nerka. The sequence goes on along the minus strand of NC_088405.1, from coordinate 61,321,036 downwards.
GGTGTAATGAGTAATCTTTACCTTAGACCTGAAGACTCCTGTAATCTCCTTAGAGCAGCAACTAGACAGAGCAGTCGGCTAACACAACATTATGTAAGTCAAGTAGATAACCTTTAAATATCGGGTCAGTTACATCACAGCTGCTATAGGGTTTGGGTTCAATAGACATGACAAAATGTTTGTATGAAAAGCCTACAAATTCCATTGTTTGACATGGATGACATAGACATGTCTGATTGTTGAATATGCCTTGCGTAAATCTTGAGTTGTTAGACATATCTTTTCAAGAAAGTTATGGGAAGCAAAGTTTTGTTTGTTGCCAATATGTATTTTTTAGCTGTTGGACAGGTGTTGTTATGTTTTGTGAGAACTAGATAATTCCATTGGACGAGGAAACAGAAGTCATGCACAGACAGTCCACCTCAGACTTAGATGTCATTGTTACAGTTGGAGCAGCCTTCTCTATTCTAATAGACAGCAAGATAGTGAATTCACTCACATTCATAATCTCAACAATTTGCAGTGAATGTTGTGAAGTTGATATTACACTTTTGTGCACATTGCAACATCATTTTCCTACCATAACATTTTGTCTTTAAGAATGCAAAACACAAATTATGATACATGTTCCTCATATGCTGATTGCAATTTAGTGTGTGAATGTATGCAACTAGTTTGATTATGTAAGTGATGTTACTTTCTACCACTGTATCCTACTATGGATACAGAGTGTCTGCAATGCCTCCCTTTAACCCAGCCGGGAGACTGGCTCATTCACTGTGCTACTCTTACTCTGAAGAAGCATTCAGACCAGCTAGCTAATAAATGGAGTGGCAGACTTTGTATAGTGTGGAATGTTATTTTGTAGCTAATTAGTTTATTTTGGTTTTCAAATATTGCTGTTGTTAATAATAATAATAAGCAATTTTCTTCCCAACTTCAACAATGTTTTAAATCATTTGACTCAAGATTTTAGTGGGAAAAAAACATTTTTAAACACACAATTTTCTTTTGGTGTCAGGAAATACTTTAAGACATTATTTCTACAACCCAGACTGTCACCCAGTGCTCACCAACAAGTTTATGTGTTAAGAATGGATTTGTTTCCCGCCAAAGGACAGGCATTATGTTTGAATATATAAGTAAGTCGATTTCAAAGGATCATTCAAACATGTAGCCATATGTTTCTAAGTCAAGGCTTCTCTATCCAACCATAAACATAAGCAATCAATCAATTGTGGCCATTTTAACGATGCATCATAAAGTTGTCTTAGCCACTTGGGAAGGAATCTCGAGTGCTGACAGAAAGCAGCCAGTGGTCTTTCACCTAGTGCTGTGTACTTTAAGAACTGTTTTTTGTTCCAGTGGGAGCTGGCCCTCCGAAGGCCATGAATGACTGCCAAACACAGACAGGCAGACACAGAAATGTGTAAGATAAGAACCCTGACTGAAACATTTAACATCTGCAGCCAAAGGGGAAAAAGCTATGGTTTTTTTAAGCACATTTTGTTGCTTGCCCAAGTAACCTCACCGGCTCCCCAGGTGACAGACTATCACCGGTTCATTCTCAGCTCCTCATCACCACAGGAACATCAGCCAATCATGGTATATTTTCCAGTGTCCTGATAGTATTTTAACCTGCTAACATGTTTTGTCTTAAGTGGTTTCAAGGGTGTAAACAGATCATTACAGTAATCATCCCATATATTCTGAAGCCTAAACATCTTTCAGAAAATTACCCACAAAATGATTGCAGTTTATACAAGTAAGATAGGATGTGCTATAGTCTGATATACAGTATCAGTCAAAAGTTTGGACACACCTACTCATTCAAGGGTTTTTCTTTATTTTACTATTTTCTACATAGTAGAATAATGGTGAAGACTTCAAAACTAGGAAATAACACATATGGAATCATGTAGTAACCAAAAAAGTGTGAAACAAATCAAAATATATTTTATATTTGATATTCTTCAAAGTAGCCAGTCTGTCACAGTCATAACGAGGAGACCAAGGCGCAGCGTGATAAGTGTACATTCTATTTTAATAAACTAATGCAACACTGAACATAATTATACAAAATAACAAAACGAACTGTGACGCAATATGACTAGTGCAAACAGGCAACTAAACATAGAATAATAACCCACAAAACCAAAATGAAAAATGGCAACCTAAATAGGATCCCCAATCAGAGACAACGTTAAACAGCCGCTTCTGATTGGGAACCAATTCAGGCCACCATAGACCTACATATACCTAGAAATACTAAAACCCCATAGATTTACAAAAACCCTAGACAGGACAAAAACACCTAGACGATACAAAAACTAAACCAACCACCCATGTCACACCCTGACCTAACCAAAATAATAAAGAAAACAAAGATAACTAAGGTCAGGACGTGACACAGTCAGTTAAGAACAAATTCTTATTTACAATGACGGCGTACACAGGCCAAACCCGGGCGACGCTGGGCCAATTATGCGCCGCCCTATGGGACTCCCAATCACGGCCGGTTGTGATACAGCCTGGAATCGAACCAGGGTGTCTGTAGTGACACCTCAAGCACTGAGATGCAGTGCCTTAGACCGCTGTGGCACCCGGGAGCTTCATGAAGTAGTCACCTGGAATGCATTTCAATTAACAGCTGTGCCTTGTTAAAAGTTCATTTGTGGAATTTCTTTCATACTTAATAAGTCTGAGACAATCAATTGTGTTGTGACAAGGTAAGGGTGGTATACAGAAGATAGCCCTATTTGATAAAAGACCAAGTCCATATTATGACAAGAACAGCTCAAATAAGCAAAGAGAAAAGACAGTCCATCATTACTTTAAGACATGGAGGTCAGTCAATGCAGAACATTTCAAGAACTTTTAAAGTTTCTTCAGGTGCAGTCGCAAAATCCATCAAGCGCAATGATGAAACTGCCTCTCGTAAGGACCGCCACAAGAAAGGAAAGTTACCTCTGCTGCAGAGGATAAGTTCATTAGAGTTATCAGCCTCAGAAATGTTAAATGAAAATTGCAGCCCAAATAAATGCTTCACAGAGTTCAAGTAACACAGCTCAACATCAACTGTTCAGAGGAGACTGTGTGAATCAGGCCTTCATGGTCAAATTGCTGCAAAGAAACCACAACTAAAGGACACCAATAATAAGAAGAGACTTGCTTGGGCCAAGAAACACAAGCAATGGACATTAGACCAGTGGAAATCTGTCCTTTGATCTGATGAGTCAAAATTTGAGATTTTTGCTTCCAAACGCTGTGTCTATGTGAGAGTAGGTGAACAGATGATCTCCGCATGTGTAGTTCCCACCATGAAGCATGGAGGAGGAGGTGTGATGGTTTTGGGGTGTTTTGCTGGTGAAACTGTTGATTTATTTAGAATTCAGGGCACAGTTAACCAGTATGACTACCACAGCATTCTGCAGCGATACGCCATCCCATCTGGTTTGCGCTTAGTGGGTCTATCATTTGTTTTTCAACAGGACAATGACCCAATACACCTCCAGGCTGTGTAAGGGCTATTTGATCAAGAAGGAAAGTGATGGAGTGCTGCAACAGATGACCTGGCCTACACAATCACCCGACCTCAACCTAATTGAGATGATTTGGGATGAGGTTGACCGCGGAGTGAAGGAAAAGCAGCCAACAAGTGCTCAGCATATGTGCGAACTCCTTCAAGACTGTTGCAAATGCATTCCAGATGAAGCTGGTTGAGAGAATGCCAAGTGTGCAAAGCTGTCATCAAGGCAAATATTGGCTACTTTGAAGAATCTAAAATATATTTTGATTTGTTTAACACTTTCTTGGTTACTACATGATTCCATATGTTTTATTTCATAGTTTGGTGCCTTCACTATTATTCTACAATGTAAACAACATAAACAAAATCCCTTGAATGAGTAGGTATGTCCAAACTTTTGACCAGTACTGTACTTGTCCATCCTTATTACTTTAACAAAGAAAAGATGCCTATGTTGTCTTCGTTTTGGTCAAATGAAGGGCCTTTTAGTGTCTGGACTGTCAGCAGACAGGACACCAGTGTCTTTGAAATGTACTATAACAAGACATACAGGAATTTTAACGTTCCCCCTGGGTGGATTTATACTCCTTTGTTGCAGCATAACTGTCACTGCAGAGTTAGTGGTTAATGTTGCACAAATCCATTAAAAATATTGTCTACTTCATGTCTACCACATCAAATCTCTGAGATACTGTATGTGACTGACTGTAGATCATCCACTGGCACAGTGAACACTGACCAGAAGCTGTTGATAAATTCTAGTGTTCCATCTGACTGCATCGCCTTTATTTTCATAGGCCTATTGCAGACAATGATTGGCACAAGTGTATTTACACAGAAGGTCCACAGTTCTTACAAACCAGACATGTTTGATGTGGCTTGGTAGGAATAGTCAAAAGTTCAGTAGAATATCAGACTTCTTCTCTTTTGAAAGGAGTGGATGGCTACTGTACCGATGATGTTAATATTTAATCTGGGGGTAGCCTCAGAGTATGGCACAACACAACCACAGATTGACACCAGAAAATGCAGGGTGCCCCACTTGGAAAAATTATATTCCCTAGTTAATGTTGTGTGTTCATATTCAGTCAAGTTTAGGTCCTGCAGGCTGTCTTGACACATAATAATGTCATGAAAGCACATTCTAATAGTGTAAGAGGTCCTTAGTTGACACTAAAAGGTTGTATTCTATACCCATTTGAAGATTTTAAAAAGTTATTGATTTGTTTGATGAAATTACAGATTTTCTCAGGTGACCCCATTTCAATTTCAAGCGACCCCATGTTTGGAAACCACTGCTTACAGGAAGGGTGGCAGTAAGCCACTGGTTACTAATAGCTCAATGCACTGCCCTTTAACATTTCACAAACACAAGTTACCTCTGTTGCTTGCGCTGGTGACCTGCAATACCAGAACCAAACTGAAGAGTTCTCAGTAGCTTCCATCATGGGTTGGTGAAGTATATTTTGTCTAAAACAATGGAATTACACTGTACCTGCTTATAACAGGCTGAACTGAGCAAAATCATCGACGTTCAGCAGAATCCTGCTTATCTTTTAAGAAGTTTATGAAGCAAAGCTTTTAATGATATCAGACAACAAATCCCTTATGGTTCAAGAGTCCTAAAACAAGACGTCCCTTTGCCAAAAGCTACCTGCCAGGTGTTATGCAACATACAATCACAAACCTTTATGAGAGCAGTCACCAGAAATGTGCACTTGTTTATGAAAAGAAACAACAGAAATTGAGTAGGAAATGAGTAATGGAAAGTAAAGTGAATAGTTATGGGGGGGAAAAAAGAGTAAGGTATCTCAATATCATCATCTAATAAACTTGGTAATCTCTTACTAAAAATAGATTGATTAAAATGTTTATCCATATTCAAACATACCAGTGGCTTGTTGACGTTTTGCAAATATGTACAAAGCAGCATCACAGACAGATGTTGGCTTGGAAATTCTACCACATAGTTGGAAAATCCCAAACTAGGTGGAGTTTATTAAAAAGGAGAAGAGTATGGAAGCCTCATAGTCTTATTTTTCATGAACAGTAGAATAGAAACAGGGGAAGAAAATACATTTAACGTGAGCTTTCTTCTGTCCTCCTTTTCAATGGTTATGTCTAAATAGCCTACAGGCATTAGGCCAACATCCTCTGTGGATCAAGTTGGATAATGTGGAGTGCTGTACATGTATTACAGTATAACTCCAGTTAACTCTGAATATCTAGCTGTCACTTACTGAAGCCTGTTTGTTTTATCTTTGATATTTCATAATAAGTGAAGCCCTGATATTTTCCAGTAAACCTATTTCAGTGGTACGACTATATGGAAAAACAATGTATTACTCTGTTCTCTGTTTGTAACCTTGAATTTTGAAAATAAAAAAAAGAGCGTAATGCTTTAGCCTTGGCATTTCTCCTCTTGGAAACCTTGCCTTTTTCCTCTCTCCCGCTCCCACACATTCACTCCTTTCCCTTCACCCCGTTTCAGCTGGCCAGCCTTACAGTGGAGAACAAAAATCACTGACTTACATGAGCAAATAAATGACTCTTTTTCCTGTCAGATACATCATACTGAGCTAAATTGAAAGAAGTGAGATGAATCCATAAATACATTTAAAGGGTACAGAGAGAAGGCATTTCCGTTGACACACTGTTTTTGATTAAATGTGTGAATAACAATGTCTTTATAGCCTATTACTGTAGGGATCCACAGAAATCTAGATACTTCGCTGGAGCTGACATTCTAACCAGTGTATAAGAATGCCAGCGGAGCAAGACAAAGTGCAATTTAAATTCACTTTTTTACTACAGACAGTAACATATTTTGGATTGGGGAATAGAAAAGTGGTCAGTCTCAATGAGCATTTTTAGAAAGGAGGAAACCAGAGTGCTGTCACCTTATCTTCAACGTGTGAATTGTGCTCCATAGTTCTCATGTTCCACTTGGATAGTTTCAAATATAAAACAACCACTGAAGCGGTGTTTCTAGAATGTATTTTGCCAATGAGAAAATGGTCTCATGAGGTAAAAAGCACCAGTGATTTCTTTATGGAAATTACCACATTCAGGTCCCTAAATACTATGATGTCAGAATTACCACATTTAGGTCCCTAAATACTATGATGTCAGAATTACCACATTTAGGTCCCTAAATACTATGTCAGAATTACCACATTTAGGTCCCTAAATACTATGATGTCAGAATTACCACATTCAGGCCCCCCCCCACCCTCACACACACACAAACACTTTCAAACTCACCACATACGGTGCTACTAAATATTATCTATCCTGTTAACTAGTCACTTTACCACTACCTATACAGTATGTACTGTACATACTGTACAGTGCCTTTAGAAGGTATTCTTACCCTTTGACTTATTCCACATTTTGTTGTGTCACAGCCTGAATTCAAAATGTATTAAAATATGTAATTTACGTACACTACCGTTCAAAAGAAACTCTGTTTCTCAAACTAGACACTCTAATGTACTTGTCCTCTTGCTCAGTTATGCACCGGGGCCTCCCACTCTTTCTATTCTGGTTTTAAGTCAAAACTGTAAGTCGGACACTCATGAACATTAACTGTCTTCTTGGTAAACAACGCCAGTGTAGATTTGGCCTTGTGTTTTAGTTTATTGTCCTGCTGAAAGGTGAAATAATCTCCCAGTGTCTGGCAGAAAGCAGACTGAACAAGGTTTTCCTCTAGGATTTTTCCTGTGCTTAGCTCTATTCCGTTTATTTTTTATCTTGAAAAACTCTACAGCCCTTAACGATTACAACATACCCATAACATGATGCAGACACCACTATTCTTGAAAATATGGAGAGTGGTACTTAGTAATGTGTTGTATTGGATTTGAACCAAACACAACACTTTGTATTCAGGACAAAACTTAACTGCTTTACCAAATCTTTTGCAGTATTACTTTAGTGCCTTGTTGCAAACAGGATGCATGCTTTGGAATATTTGTATTCTGTCCAAGCTTCCTTCTTTTCACGCTGCCAATAAGTTAGCATTGTGGAGTAACTACAATGTTGTTGAGCTATCCTCAGCTTTCTCCTATCACAGCCATTATACTCTCTAACTGTTTTAAAGTCACCATTGGCTTTATGGGGAAATCCCTGTATTGACTGGGTGTATAGATACACCATCCAAAGTGTAATTGATAACTTCAACAATGCTCAAAGGGATATTCAATGTCTACCAATATGTGCCCTTCTTTGCAAGGCATTGGAAAACCTAATTGGAAAACCTCCTGTCTTTGTGGTTGAATCTGTTTCAAATTCACTGCTCGACTGAGGGACCTTACAGATATTTGTATGTGTGGGATGTATAGATGAGGAAGTCATAAAATCATGTTAAACACTATTATTGTACACAGAGTGAGTCCATGCAACTTATTATGTGACTTGTTAAGCTAATTTTGACTCCTGAACTTTTTTAGGCTTGCCATAAAATAACGGGTTGAATACGTATTGACACAAATCAAATCAAATCGAATTTTATTTGTCACATACACAGTGTTAGCAGATGTTAATGCGAGTGTAGCGAAATGCTTGTGCTTCTAGTTCCGACAATGCAGTAATAACCAACAAGTAATCTAGCTAACAATTCCAAAACTACTACCTTATAGACACAAGTGTAAGGGGATAAAGAATATGTACATAAAGATATATGAATGAGTGATGGTACAGAGCGGCATAGGCAAGATACAGTAGATGGTATTGAGTGCAGTATATACATATGAGATGAGTATGTAAACAAAGTGGCATAGTTAAAGTGGCTAGTGATACATGTATTACATAAAGATGCAGTAGATGATATAGAGTACAGTATATACATATACATATGAGATGAATAATGTAGGGTATGTAAACATTATATTAGGTAGCATTGTTTAAAGTGGCTAGTGATATATTTTACATCATTTCCCATCCATTCCCATTATTAAAGTGGCTGGAGTTGAGTCAGTGTGTTGGCAGCAGCCACTCAATGTTAGTGGTGGCTGTTTAACAATCTGATGGCCTTGAGATAGAAGCTGTTTTACAGTCTCTCGGTCCTAGCTTTGATGCACCTGTACTGACCTCACCTTCTGGATGATAGCGGGGTGAACAGGCAGTGGCTCGGGTGGTTGTTGTCCTTGATGATCTTTATGGCCTTCCTGTGACATCGGGTGGTGTAGGTGTCCTGGAGGGCAGGTAGTTTGCCACCGGTGATGCGTTGTGCAGACCTCACTACCCTCTGGAGAGCCTTACGGTTGTGGGCGGAGCAGTTGCCGTACCAGGCGGTGATACAGCCCGACAGGATACTCTCGATTGTGCATCTGTAGAAGTTTGTGAGTGCTTTTGGTGACAAGCCGAATTTCTTCAGCCTCCTGAGGTTGAAGAGGCGCTGCTGCGCCTTCTTCACAATGCTGTCTGTGTGGGTGGACCAATTCAGTTTGTCTGTGATGTGTACGCCGAGGAACTTAAAACTTACTACCCTCTCCACTACTGTTCCATCGATGTAGATAGGGGGGTGTTCCCTCTGCTGTTTCCTGAAGTCCACAATCATCTCCTTAGTTTTGTTGACGTTGAGTGTGAGGTTATTTTCCTGACACCACACTCCAAGGGCCCTCACCTCCTCCCTGTAGGCCGTCTCGTCGTTGTTGGTAATGAAGCCTACCACTGTTGTGTCGTCCGCAAACTTGATGATTGAGTAGGAGGCGTGCGTGGCCACGCAGTCGTGGGTGAACAGGGAGTACAGCAGAGGGCTCAGAACGCACCATTGTGGGGCCCCAGTGTTGAGGATCAGCGGGGTGGAAATGTTGTTGCCTACCCTCACCACCTGGGGGCGGCCCGTCAGGAAGTCCAGTACCCAGTTGCACAGGGCGGGGTCGAGACCCAGGGTCTCGAGCTTGATGACGAGCTTGGAGGGCACTATGGTGTTAAATGCCGAGCTGTAGTCGATGAACAGAATTCTCACATAGGTATTCCTCTTGTTCAGATGGGTTAGGGCAGTGTGCAGTGTGGTTGAGATCGTCTGTGGACCTATTTGGGCGGTAAGCAAATTGGAGTGGGTCTAGGGTGTCAGGTAGGGTGGAGGTGATATGGTCCTTGACTAGTCTCTCAAAGCACTTCATGATGACGGAAGTGAGTGCTACGGGGCGACATTTCAGCTTTTCATTTTGAATTCATTTGTAAACATTTTGAAAAACATTATTCCACTTTGACATCATGGGGTATTGTGTGTAGGCCAGTGACAAAACAGTCTAAATGTAATCCATTTTAAATTCAGGCTGTAACATAACAAAATGTAGAAAAAGTCCAGTCACTGTAGCTTCCTCAATTACCTCGTACCCCATGCATACCGACTCGGTGCGCCTGTATATAACCATGTTATCTTTACTCTTTATTGTTGTCCGTTATTTACTGTGTATTTATTCCTAACTATTTCTAGTTTTTTCATCTTTAACTCTGCATTGTTGGAAAATGACCATAAAGTCTGCATTTCATTGTTAGTCTACACCTGTTATTTATGAAGCATGTGACAAATAACATTTGATTTGATATTAACTTAACTTCAATGGTCTGTTTCATCTGGGTACTTAAGGGTGAGTATGTGTGGCAAAGTAGCCTATTATAAGTGAATCAAGAAATGGATGAACACATTTGTCTCCCGTTAAGAGCAATAAATAACAGTTCCCTCCAGAAACAGGCATCCATTTAGGTGTTAGAGTGACTGACTATTTAGGAAAATAAAAGGTGTTCATTAGTAAGTCAAAATTAAAAGTACAATTTAAGTGAATGTGGGTGTCAAAATAGTTTCAAGTAGGTAGCTAGTGGGTCATTCCACCAACATAGTGCCTTTTGGGTAGTGTAATTTCGTTAAAAATAAATTCATATTTATTTCACTTAATTTTTACATTTTATCATAAAGAGCACATTCAACTTCATAAATAACACATTTTTCTATTTCAAAAGGTTAAATGGAAGCTTGTTGAGTATAACAGTGAAGGGCGATTCAATGCAATTCAATAATTGTTAAAACATTTCTGACCTATCTATCTATTGGTAACAGGATTAACATGTTATGCTTGACCCGTTTAGTTTTCCACCACAAAACACCAGACAATGGCCAAATATATGAGAAGTAGCTCACCTGCTTTTACCCTATAATTTGACTATTAGATGTTGAATGTTCCTTTTGAAACAATTATTTAAAAAGGAATAGTTTCACCATATTAAAACGAGACTTCAGTTCATGTAACAGGGTAGACAAATGTAAATGAATCACTAATCCTCAGAAATGACTTTGCAAAGCAACAAAGTAACTAGGGCTTTACAATGATGGTGAAAACTTGAGGAAGTTGTTGGGTTAATGTTTAAAATCTTCCTACAAGTCGGAAAACACTCCCTAACACTTTATCTAGTCTTAATTTATATTAAACATCAGCTGTATTGACTTTTCCATGTGGTCTATATTAAAGGGTACTTCCTTTAATATAATAGGCTTTTAAAATGAGATATTTAGTGCACAATTTCAACTTAACATTTTAAAGGGACACAAAAGACACTCTATTCGTGGAACAGCCCTGGTGTAAATCTGGGCATTTTGTTCCCTATTCTAAATTGGTAAATACGAATGTGCTAATGCTCTAAGTGTGTACTAAGTATAAATAGAAATAGCTTGATTAGCAACATAACTTGTGGCTCTGGTGCTGCAATGATAGAATTACAGATATATCAAACCAATGTCTTAAGGGCACTGCGTTCATCCACCTCTGGCCTGCTCGCCTCCCTACCACTGAGGAAGTACAGTTCCCGCGCAGCCCAGTCAAAACTGTTCGCTGCTCTGGCCCCCCAATGGTGGAACAAACTCCCTCACGATGCCAGGACAGCGGAGTCAATCACCACCTTCCGGAGACACCTGAAACCCCACCTCTTTCAGGAATACCTAGGATAGGATAAAGTAATCCTTCTCACCCCCCTTAAAAGATTTAGATGCACTATTGTAAAGTGGCTGTTCCACTGGATGTCTTAAGGTGAACGCACCAATTTGTAAGTCGCTCTGGATAAGAGCGTCTGCTAAATGACTTAAATGTAAATGTAATGTAAATGTCTTGCCACCTGCTTCTTGATTGTACATCTTAGCCATTCACTCTTCAGCTGTGTGGTACAAGAGGAAGAAGGTTGTTGCCTCCAGAGGGATCCCTTTTAAAAACAGAATTAAAAGTAAACCTAATATATTATCCAGCATGCTACTGGCAGCCGAATGAGCACAGACCTCAGTCACACATATTTGCTAGGAAACTGGACTGTCCCCATAGAGATGTAGTCAGAGAGTAAATAGGAGGAGGTGAGGGAGGGGGTGGTCCAAAATAGGGGAGGGTTGTGTAAAATAGGGGAGGGTTGTCAAACTACCTCACAAAAACATTCAAAGCTGCGTACATTTTTTATATGAATTGACAAGAACAAATAGGAATTGCTGATAGACATTAGAGAGGACAGGAGCATCATTGCTCTTAAATAAGAACAGTTGTTTAGAGACAATACAATTATCCTACATATACTAGCCTACAACACCACAATGCAATGATTATTAATAATTAATATAATTGCATTATTGTTTTCAAATGAGTACAACATTCTACTCTAGGCTGCTGTGAAAACAGCGGCAAAAGCCCAGTGATTTGAATGTTTCATTCGATTTGGATCAGTTGTGGGTCTACTCTCGACAGTTTATAAGACCTAGGAAGGCACAGTAGCCTCTGATACTGAATACGCTGTCTGTTGCAGATCATCATTCTCCTAAGTCATGGTATAATAATGTAGCCACATATGCTCCTGACAGGCCCAGTTATTCAGGAAAGATTAACACATGCTCTGCCTCCTCTCCAATCCTAACAGCTATTCCTCTGGCACCTAGAATCGAACGCTTCAATATAGCCTAAATATTTATCATTTATCTAATTAATTACTATTTATATGTGGCATAAACACAGTCACAATGTTTTAATCTGATTAGGCTACCTCAGTGCTTTACCTGGACTGATATAGGTTTTGGTACTCATTTTGGGTGCCAGTACTGTTTATATTTAGGGGCAGGAGCTCCACAATACCTTTGAGCTAATATTCTATAAGAGGAACAAGAGCTCAAGCAGTAGAAGATTTGAGGTGCAGGTACTCAGCTCCAGTGATCTCCTGCCCAAGTCAAGCACTGGGCTACTTTAAAAGTCTCCTGTAGTAATGTGCAATATTCATCCAAAAATATAATTCCAGCATCCTCAAATTGGCTTGACATTAACCAGGTTTCCCCTCCAACCTTTTTATGCGAGTAAAGTAGCCTACATGTCTGATAAAAAATGTCACCACATCATGGGAAAGCATGCAGTTTATTCAGCTACAGATGAAATAAGTTGTGCACAGTGATGAGGTTGATGCTCCTTTCAAACAATATCGAGGGTCAAATTCTGGTGACACGATGATCGATGCTAGGCTGCCATTTGACAAATAAAAATACTCTTGCAGTTTTGTCCATAATAATCTTGTCATGTAGTATCTGCAAGATGTTGGCTAGAGAGCACGTGGCAATAGCAGAGTGGGCATATTCGCTATACCTATGCAAATAAAAATAATTTGACAAAACCATTAGTAGGCCTAGAGTTGAAAATGTGATGGAAACGCATTTAATTTGTTTATTTTATTTGTTACATGGGAATGACCTCAAGTTAGCTTTATGTGCACAATGCATTTATGCACAGACTTTTATCTGCTACAAGTCAATTTGATGTAAACAACTCTGATGGGAAAACGTGCCATGGTTGCTGCTGGTAATTGCCGGGTATTTGGCAGATATATTTTTTAAAGCAGTGAAATTAAATTGTAGAGGGCCAAATTGTCCAGGAAAGGCTGTCTATCATAGCCCACACCCCACATTTGCACTTCAGAACCATTCTCTCAAGTTTTGCATGCAGGTGTGCCTTGCATGCAAGTGTGCCTGCTTAGAAGAGCAACAGAGGAGCCTTGGCCAAGGTTACCGTTGATTGCGATGATGGAGGCATTTTTCATTAAAGAAAAACAAAAGTTAGAGAAAAAGAGTATGCCTATAGTGAAAAGCCTGCAAGGGGAATTTAATATAAGTTTTAATATTGTAGTGGACTAAAATGAGAAGAATGCAGGCTACCTTATTTAGTTTAAGATACTGTAGGTTACAAAAAATAAACAACATTAGCCTATTTCTGTCATTTGTTGGGTATGGTAGGCCTTTGTGGTAATTGCTGCAATATAGCCTGTACAAAACTTTTGTGAAGGTTTAAACCAGTTCATAACTGCTTTGTTTCATTCTGTTGAGCCATTTTCTTTGGCCAAATTAAGTTCCTGTGAGGACAGACGCTAGGAGATGAGAAACAAGTACAGGGAGTGAATATTTAATAAATAAACGACATGAAACAAAACAAGGACAGCGTCTGGACAGGGGGAACAAAACAACATTAAATGCTAACACCTCATATTTTCCCTATAAACAATGGTTTGACATACTTTTGATATTACCCTAATAATGTTTAGAAAGTTTGGCGTGGCTATTGTTACTCCTATAATCTAACAATATAAAGCTAATCTTGACACAAAATATTCTGACTGAAAATGTACGAGTTGGCCTCCAGTACATCTATATTTGTGTAGCATACGCAATAGCCATCTGACAAAGAAATGCATGTTGTGTCATAGCATGCTGCCAGCATATCTCACTCTCTCTCTCTACCTCTCTGGGGCTAGGCCTAAGCTTCTCTTCTTTTGTATAGGCTATATCTCTTTTTAAATATTAAAATCATACAGTAGACACGTAAGCTTATAGGCCTATGCATGATTTTCCCTGATGCATTTAGCGCTCAAATCTCAGACAGCGTAAGGTAGACAATTATTGTTTTAGGAAAGTAGCCTAAAAACCCCAAAAATACAAATTCTATAAAGTGGCCACCAGATGCATTAAGTACTGCAGTGCATATCCTACTCATGGACTGCACCAGATTTGCCAGTACTTGCTGTGAGATGTTACTTCACTCTTCCACGAAGGCATTTGCAAGTTCCCGGACATTTCTGGGGGGAATGGCCCTAGCCCTGACCCTCCGATCCAACAGGTCCCAGACATGCTCAATGGGATTGAGATCAGGTCTCTTCGCTGGCCATGGCAGAACACTGACATTCCTGTCTTGCAGGAAATCACGCACAGAACGAGCAGTATGGCTGGTGGCATTGTCTGCTGGAGGGTCATGTCAGGATGAGCCTGCAGGAAGGGTACCACATGAGGGAGGAGGATGTCTTCCCTGTAACGCACAGCATTGAGATTGCCTGCAATGACAACAAGCTCAGTCCGATGATGATGTGACACACTGCACCAGACCATGATGTACCCTCCACCTCCAAATCGATCCCGCTCCAGAGTACAGGCCTCGGTGTAACGCTCATTCCTTCAATGATGAACACGAATCCGACCATCCCCCCCGATGAGACAAAACCGCGACTCATCAGTGAAGAGCACTTTTTGCCAATCCTGTCTGGTCCAGCGATGGTGGGTTTGTGCCCATAGGCGACGTTGTTGCCGGTAGTGTTTGGTGAAGATCTGCCATACAGCAGGCCTACAAGCCCTCAGTCTAGCCTCTCTCAGCCTATTGCGGACAGTCAGAACACTGATGGAAGGATTGTGTGTTTCTGGTGTAATTCGGGCAGTTGTTGTTACCATTCTCTACCTGTCCTGCAGGTGTGATGTTCAGATGTACTGATCCTGTGCAGGTGTTGCTACGTGGTCTGCCACTGCGAGGACGATCAGCTGTCCGTCCTGTCTCCCTGTAGCGCTGTGTTAGGCATCTCACAGTATGGACATTGCAATTTATTGCCCTGGCCAAATCTGCAGTCTTCATGCCTCCTTGCAGCATGCCTAAGGCACATTCACGCAGATGAGCAGGGACCCTGGGCATCTTCTTTTGGTGTTTTTCAGAGTCAGTAGAAAGGCCTCTTTAGTGTCCTAAGTTTTCATAACTGTGACCTTAATTGCCTGCCGTCTGTAAGCTGTTAGTGTCGTAACGACCGTTCCATAGGTGCATGTTCATTAATTGTTTATGGTTCATTGAACAAGCACAGGAAACAGTGTTTAAACCCTTTACAATGAAGACTTGTGAAGTTATTTTGATTTTCACAAATTCTCTTTGAAAGACAGTGTTGTATAGCACACTGTATTACCTATACAACTAATATAAGGACAGGACATGAGGCGGGAGTAGAAATTAACGTGGGCATTGTTTCATGCGTTTCACAGGAAGAACATTCCAAGCATTTCAACGTAGGTTAGCAAGGGGGGGGGGTTTACAGGACAAAACTAGAATATCAATACACAACATATTCCTCCCCCTTTACCTTTGATGACTCATAAGGGGAAAGTAAATATTCACTGTTTTCTTTTTTTAACATAAGTTCTCTTAATGTAAATAAATGAACTTTTCAGAATAACCTTTTCTAAACTAGGGAAAGAGGGTAGACTGCCTCAGTTCCCAGACTTAACCCTGGGGTGTGTTCTGCCCCAATGTCGGAGGTTAGTCTGAACTAAATAGTCAACCTGTCAGGGGGTCGTCTTTCTCTTGCAGAGTCTACATTCACATTATCTCTGAGTCTGAGTGGTGATGGTGTATGCCCAGACTGGGGTGCAACAGTACCCTGAGTAGGCACTCTGGCTGGTTCAGATGAGTCTGGAGCACTTTCCACATTTGTAGGTTGCTACAGTGGATGTTCAGGTGATGGCTCGTAGTCATGGTATGTCTCCAGTAGCTGATCTTGGTTTGTCACTTGACATGAGTCATCTCTGAGGTTGGTTCCTGGCAACAGTTGATCCACGCGTCTCTTCCAGATTATGTTTTCCGGTGTGTGAACTGTGTAGGACACAGGCCCTGTTTGTGCAACCACGGTGGCTGGTATCCACTTTGGACATTTGCAGTAGTTCCGAGCAAGAACTCTCTCTCCAGCCATGAAGCTTCTGTCTTTTGCTTTGCTCCGTCTCTCCACCTGTGCTCGCTGTTGTGTCTGTACAATCTGTTTCATCTTTGAAGGTCTCAGGAGGTTGAGTCGCGTGCAAAGCTGTCTTTTCATCATGGCTGACGCGGGTGCCACTTTGGTTGTAGCGTGGGGAGTGTTTCTGTTGGTTAACAGGAAGGTGTTTAGACGCCTATTGAGGGAGCCGTTCCCTTGTGATGATTTTAAAGCTTGCTTCATCGCTTGGACATACCTTTCAACGAGTCCGCTCGTTGCAGGGTGATACGATGCTGACTTGATGTGCTGAATTCCATTTGCTTCCATGAATGACTGGAACTCTTCAGACACCAGTTGGGGGCCATTATCACTAATGAGTTGCGTTGGCAAGCCGAAGCGACTGAAGATTTGACCGTAGCTCTTCGATGGTTCTCTCCGCTGAGGTGCTCTTCATGACTGTGACCTCAGGCCATTTGCTGTGTGCGTCAACTACGACTAAGAACATACGATCCTCCAGTGGGCCTGCATAGTCTATGTGGACTCGCTGCCAAGGCTCCTCTGGGAAGTCCCATAGGTGTAGTGGCGCTAGCTGAGGCATGTTCCTCATCTTTTGACATGCAGAACATGACTTGACCTTGTCTTCGATAGCTGCTTCCAGACCTGGCCACCAAAAGTAGCTGCGTGCAATCTCCTTCATTCGCACCATCCCACAGTGCCCTGAATGGAGTTCTTCAAGCACCTGCCTTCTCATTGGCGGCGGTATGGACTCGAAAACCCCATAGCAAACATCCAAACTGAACTGTGAGCTCGTTTCTCCTCACTAGGTTGTAGGCTGTCCGACATCTCTACTTCTTTTCCACCAGTGACAATGTCTACGACCTCAGACATCACTGGATCAGTGTGGGTGAACTTTTTCACTTGGACAGATGTAACTGGGATGTTCGTCACTTCCTTGAAGTAGAAGATTTCAGCCTGGGAGTGCTCAGTGTGTGCGACAGGTAAGGGAAGCCTTGAGAGGCCGTCTGCATTGCAGTGCTGCTCAGACCTTCTGTACTTGATATCGTACTGGTGCGCAGATAACAATAACGCCCATTGCTGCATGTGGCTGGCTGCAAGCGATGGAATGCCGGTGTGGGGACCAAAGATGGAGGTGAGGGGTCTATGGTCCGTCAGCAGTGTGAATCGTCGGCCAAACAGAAACTGATTAAATTTCTTAACTCCAAACACAATGGCGAGTGGTTCACGCTCTATCTGTGCATAATTGCTCTCGGCTTTACTTAAGGTCCGTGATGCGAAAGCCATTGGCCTTTCTTCACCTGATGGCATGATGTGTGAGACAACTGCACCAACGCCATAAGGCAATGCATCACATGCCAACTGTAATGGCAAGTTGGGGTTGAAGTGGGTTAGGGCCTCTGACTGAGCTAAGGCTGTTTCCACTTTCTTGAAGGCCTCCTCACATCTGTCTGTCCACTTCCACTGTTTGGTTTTCTTCAAAAGTTCATGCAGTGCCTTTAACATGTTAGCTAGATTTGGCACAAACTTTACGTAGTATGTCAGTAGTCCTAAGAATGATCTCAGCTGACTCACGTTCTGTGGGGATGGAGCTTCCGCAACGGCCTTCACCTTCGATGGCGCCTTGTGGAGCTCCGAACTGTCGATGACGTGGCCCAGGTACTCAACAGAGGGCCGGAAAAACTTGCATTTGTCCTTCCGGACCCTCAGACCGTACTCCTCCAATCTCTGTAGTGTAGCGTTCAGGTTTCTCAGGTGCTCCTGCACGTCTTTGCTGGTGATGAGTAGATCATCGAGGTAACATTGGACCCCAGTGAGCCCACTCAGTATCTGGTCCATAGCTCTCTGAAACAAGGCCGGAGCTGAGGTGATTCCAAAAGGAAGCATCCGGTACCTGTACAGTCCTTTGTGAGTCACTATGGTTAACAGTTATTGTGACTCTTGGTCCACATGCATCTGTAGATAGGCCTGACATCAGTCTATCTTACTGAATTTTTGTACTCCAGCTAAACCAAAAGAAGTTTGGCAATGAGGGGTAGTGGATATTTTTCAGCAGTCAAGACTGGGTTTAATGGTGACTTTGAAATCACCAGAGTCTGAGTGATACATCTTTTTTTATGACTGGAACAATGGGTGTAGCCCATTCACTAACATTCACTGATCCAATACTCCACTCTCGACTAGTCTGTTTAGCTCCATTTCAACTTTTGGTTTTATGGCGTATGGGGCAGGTCTAGCTTTGAAGCATTTTGGCTTGCGGTTTCATGGTCAGTTTAACTGTTATGTTTAACTGTTATGTCCTTCATACTGCCAAGTTCTCCTTTGAACACATCCGTGTGTTTCCTCAATATCCCTTGTAGGTTTGTGTCCTCTTTTGCAACCATGTGAAATTCCTGCCATTTTAGTTTGATAATTTCCAGCCATGTGCGTCCTAGCAATGCTGGATGGTTGCCTTTCACAATGTAGAGTGGTAGCTTTACCTTCTGTTTGAGCTCCACCGTAACAATCAAGCTTCCTCTCACTGGACAAACTCACCGGTGTATGTTTTCAGCGTCGTCTTTGTGGGCTGTAGTGTGAGGTGATGTAATTTCTCCTTGTATACAGCCTCAGACAGAAAAGATATGGCTGCTCCAGTGTCAACTTGCATCTGTACTGCGTTTCCATCCAGTAGCGGTGTCACCCAGTAGCCATATCCATTGTCTGAAATGGACATAACATGCAAAGATTCTTCCCCTTCAGACAGGGTATCACTTTGTTTATCCTCTGTGTGCTCCATTTTATGCACTTTCTTTTTTGCTTTTCCTTTGTTCAGTACTTTTGTTTGATTTTATCTTTTTGTTTTTACATGCATGTTTGATTTGTCCCTTTTTCCCACAACTTCTGCAGTCTAAGTCTTTGCACCAACACTCCTCTGCTTGGTGACCTGGTTTCCCACAGCGATAGCATGGCTTGCCACCTCCTGCCTTGCTTTTTAACCACGTAGACACCTTATGCACTTTGGTCGATGCACTTAGCTGTTGTGCATCTTTATTTGCCATTTCCATTGACGTACTCACTTCTATTGCTCTCTGCAATGTTAAGTTACTCTCAGTCAAAAGGCGTTTCTGAATTGCCTCGCTGCGCATGCCACACACTAACCTATCACGTATAGTGTCACTCATTGATCGCCCAAATTCACAGTGTTCAGATAACTGTTTCAATACAGCCACGAACTGTGAGATTGATTCCCACTCCTCTTGATTTCTCTTATGAAACTGGAATCTCTCTGCGATTATCAGTGGTTTTGGAGAATAATGTCCTTTTAAGGTAGCTACAATTTCATCATATGATTTATCACCAGGTTTTTCAGGCGTTACTAGGCTGCGCAGTAGATTGAATGTTTTTCCTCCCATAACAGTCAAAAATGTTGACACAACGACTTCTGCTTTTATTCCATTTGCAGACACAAAGTACTCAAAACGTTCTGTGTAAGAACTCCAATGTTCCACAGATTCATCAAATGTTCCTATATTTCCAATCAATGCAAACATTTTCGGTTTATTTTTATTTCTCACACTTTTCAGATGGTCCCTTACTTTCAGAACCTTTTTTCTTCTTCTTTTAGCTCACGCTGACTTCACTTTCTCCCGCAGCGAAACTCTTCCTATCCCTCGAGGCCTGTGATGCCGTGACATCAAAGGCTAGCTAGCATCACTCGACTGGCTAGCTCCACGTTTTGTTTGCGTCTTTCTAAGGCGAAAAAAATAACGAATTCAACTCAGACTTTCTGTCAAAGATGATGAGCACAAACGTGAGAACGTTTCTTCCTCGTCACCAGTTTTGTTGTATAGCACACTGTATTACTTATACAACTAATATAAGGACAGGACATGAGACGGGAGTGTGTGTGTGTGTGTGTGTGTGTGTGTGTGTGTGTGGGGGAATATCAATACTAGAATATCAATACACAACAGACAGGGTCCTGAAAAAGGGACGTTTCATTTTTTTGCTGAGTTTATACAGTTGAAGTCGGAAGTGTACATACACTTAGGTTGGACTCATTAAAACTTGTTGTTCAACCACTCCACAAATGTCTTGTTAATTAACAAACTATAGGTTTGACAAGTCAGTTAGGACATCTACTTTGTGCATGACACAAGTCATTTTTCCAACAATTCTTTACAGACAGATTATTTCACTTATAATTCACTGTATCACACTGTATCCAGTGGGTCAGAAGTTTACATACACTAAGTTGACTGCCTTAAAAAAGCTTAAAAAATACCAGAAATTGTCTTGGCTTTAGAAGCTTCTGATAGGCTAATTAACATAATTTCAGTCAGTTGGAGGTGTACATGTGGATGTATTTCAAGGCCTACCTTCAAACTCAGTGCCTCTTTGCTTGACATCACAGGAAAATCAAAAGAAATAAGCCAAGACCTCAGAAAAACATTTGTAGACCTCTACATGTCCGGTTTATCCTTGGGAACAATTTCCAAACGCCTGAATGTAATGCGTTCATCTGTACAAACAATAGTACGCAAGTATAACTAGTCCTATATCGACAAAACCTGAAAGGCCACTCAGCAAAGAAGAAGCCACTGCTCAAAAACCGCCATAAAAAAGACAGACTACAGTTTGCAACTGCACATGGGGACAAAGATTGTACTTTTTGGAGAAATGTCCTTTGGTCTGATGAAACAAAAATAGAAATGTTTGACCATAATGAGCATTATGTTTTGAGGAAAAAGGGGGAGGCTTGCAAGCCAAAGAACACCATCCCAACCGTGAAGCACGGAGGTGGCAGCATCATGTTGTGGGGGTGCTTTGCTGCAGGAGGGACTGGTGCACATCACAAAATAGATGCCATCATAAGGTAGGGAAATTATGTGGATATATTGAAGCAACATCTCAAGACATCAGTTAAAGTTAAAGCTTGGTCGCAAATGGGTCTTCCAAATGGACAATGACCCCAAGCATACTTCCAAAGTTGTGGCAAAATGGCTTAAGGACAACAAAGTCAAGGTATTGGATTGGCCATCACAAAGCCCTGACCTCAATCCTATGGAAAATTTGTGGGCAGAACAAACAAATTGTGTGCGAGCAAGGAGGCCTACAAACCTGGCTGTTACAGCCAGCTCTGTCAGGAGGAATGGGCCAAAATACACCCACCTTATTGAGGGAAGCTTGTGGAAGGCTACCCTAAACGTTTGATCCAAGTTCAATCATTTAAAGGCAATGCTACCAAATACTAATTGAGTGTATGTAAACTTCTGACCCACTGGGAATGTGATGAAAGAAAAAATTGCTGAAATACATCATTATCTCTACTATTATTCTGACATTTTACATTCTTAAAATAAAGTGGTGATCCTAACTAACCTAAGACAAGGAATTTTTACTAGGATTAAATGTCAGGAATTGTGAAAAACTGAGTTTAAATGTATTTGGCTAAGGCATATGTAAACTCCGGACTTCAAATGTATATACACAATACCAGTCAAAAGTTTTGAAATACCTACTTATTCAAGGGTTTTTCTTTATTTGTACTATTTTCTACTTTGTAGAATAATAGTGAAGACGTCAAAACTACGAAATAACACATATGTAACACACACATGTAGTATCCAAAAAGTGTTAAACAAGTCAAAACATAACGACAAAGCAAAAACTTATTATTTTTTTTTTTTTTTTCAAATGTATTCAAAATATAAAACAGGAATACCTTATTTATATTCAGACCCTTTGCTATGAGACTCGAAATTGAGCTCAGGTGTATCCCATTTCCATTGACCATCCTTGAGGTGTTTCTACAACTTGATTGGAATCCACCTGAGGTAAGTTAAATTGATTGTCAGTGCATTTCAAAGCAAAAACCAAGCCATGAGGTTAAAGGAACTGTCCGTAGAGCTCTGAGACAGAATTTTGTCGAGGCACAGATCTGAGGAAGGGTACCAAAAAATGTCTACAGCATTGAAGGTCCCCAAAAAAACACAGTGACCTCCATTATTCTTAAATGGAATAAATTTGGAACCACCAAAATCTCAGAGTTTGTAGCGTCATACCCAAGAAGACTCGAGGCTGTAATCTTTGCCAAAGGTGTGTCAACAAAGTACTGAGTAAATGGTCTGTAATATTTCCGGGGTTATTTATATACATTTACAATTTCTTAAAACCTGTTTTTGTTTTGTCATTTTGGGGTATTGTGTGTAGATTGAGGGAAAATACATTTGAATACATTTTTGAATAAGGCTGTAATGTAACAACATGTGGGAAAAGTCAAGTGGTCTGAATACTTTCCGAATGCACTGTATATATAACCTGTACGAAAACAGTTAAAGTGACACATTTGAAGTTCTGGGTCAATTTGACTTACATTTTGAATGTAACAGAAATGAAACAATGCTTTAACTATGATGGTCAGAGTGATGTAAGAAGAGTTTCCCAATGATGCTCACTCTATGAGCAGAACTGATCTGAAGTTGAGCAGAAAATATATAATGACTTGCGATGTGAGATCACAGACAATCTGATATATTTATGACTTTAAGTGCATCAAACATTTGGCATTGGAACAGTTGGGGTTATCCACCTAGGGGAAAAGCACCTGAAAAAGTACATCTTCAGTCCTTTAAAAAAATAAATATGTAGGGGATAGATCAGCTTTGAAATGAATGTGCAGATATGTAGAATTGCAATTATATCAGATAGCATTGCTTGCATCATTTGTTGCTTGCCACACAAATATAAATGCAACATGTAAAGTGTGGGTCCCATGTTTCATGAGCTAAAATACAAGATCCCAGAAATGCAAGCTTATTTTGCTCAAATTTTGTGCACAAATGTGTTTACATCCCCTCCTTTGCCAAAGATAATCCATCCACCTGACAGGTGTAGCATATCAACAAGCTGATGAAACAGCATTATCATTGCACAGGTGCACCTTGTGCTG
The DNA here is from genome assembly GCF_034236695.1 of Oncorhynchus nerka. NCBI lineage: Eukaryota > Metazoa > Chordata > Actinopteri > Salmoniformes > Salmonidae > Oncorhynchus > Oncorhynchus nerka. Next base: position 61,297,556 of record NC_088405.1, on the reverse strand, counting down.
GGGACAATAAAAGGCCACTCTAAAAAGTGCAGATAAGTCACACAACACAATGCCAGATATGTCTCAAGTTTTGAGGGAGCATGCAATTGGCATGCTGACTGCAGGAATGTCCACCAGAGTTGCCAGAGAGTTGAATATTAATTTCTCTACCAATAGTCTTAGAGAATTTGGCAGTACGTCCAACCAGCCTCACAACCGCAGATCACGTGTAACCACGCTAGCCCAGGACCTCCACATCTGGCTTCTTCATCTGGTCTGAGACCAGCTACTCAAACATCTGATAAAACAGTGGGTTTTCTCAACTGAAGAATTTCTGCACAAACTGTCAGAAACCGTCTCAGGGAAGCGCATCTGTGTGCTTGTCATTCTCACCAGGGTCTTGACCTGACGGCAGATCGGCATCGCAACCGACTTCATTGGGCAAATGTTCACCTTTGATGGCTACTGGCAAGCTGGAGAAGTGTGATTTTCACAGATTAATCGTGGTTTCAACTGTACTGGGCAGATGGCAGTTTGCTGATGTCAACATTGTGAACAGAGTGCCCTATGGTGGCTGTGGGTTATGGTATTGGTAGGCAGAAGGTAAGGTCAACAATTACAATTGCATTTTATCGATGGCAATTTGTATGACAAAGATACTGCGATGAGATCCTGAGGACCGTTGTCAATGCCATTCATCCGCCACCATCACCTCGTGTTTCAGCATGATAATGCACAGCCCCATGTCGCAAGGATCTGTACACAATTCCTGAAAATGTCCCAGTTCTTCCATGGCCTGGATACTCATCAGACATGTCACCCATTGAGCAAGTTTGGGATGCTCTGAATCGACGTGTACGAAAGTGTTCCAGTTCCTGCCAATATCCAGCAACTTCCCACAGCCATTGAAGAGGAGTGGGACACATTTCCACAGGCAACAATCAACAGCCTGATTAACTTTATGCGAAGGAGATGTCTCTCTGCATGAGGCAAATGGTGGTCAAATGGTGGACTGGTTTTCTGATCCACACCCCTACCTTTTTTTTAAAGGTATCGGTGACCAAGTCATGTGAAATCGATAGAAATTCTTTTATTTTGATAGACTGATTTCCTTAAATGAACTGTAACTCAGCAAAATCTTAGAAATTATTGCATGTTGTGTTTTATATTTTTGTTCAGTGTACATGATGCCACCATTACACTTATAGGGTAGGTACGGGTATGAAGGCTGTAAAATGAAGCTGTTTCTTTTACTAGGTAAATGCCAAATACTTTCAAGTTTATTGCAGTGCAATATAACAAAGTAATCTACTTTTCTTAAAGTGGAAACATTTCACAATTAAGACAAGCAGACAACTCAGAGAGAAGTGTATTGAATGAAAATCAACCAGAGGTAAGTAAAAACATATTTGTATTCATGCACACTCATAATCATACAAGCTAGCACAACTGCATTAATTTTATTTGGAAACTCAACTTCCTGGCTAAACACCATTAATTTGAATGGATGGCTAATCCAATCATAAATAACTATCTTCTAATTCTAGTAAAAGTAAAAATGTTGACTAAATGACAACATGTAAATGTTCATATCATGATAATCAATGTGTACTCACAAAAGACGCTATAAAGAGAAGGATGTCTATGGATTGTGGTGAGCTTGTACATCTTCAGCGAGTGCATAATCCGCCTCTACCATCATTCATATGAGCAAACGTGCAATCATTGGATAATAAAATGGAGGAGCTCTGATCAAGACTATCCTACCAACGGGACATTAAAAACTGTAATATCTTATGTTTCACGGAGTTGTGGCTGAACGACAACATGGATAACATACAGCTGCCTCCGCTAAAACAAGGGGTGGCAGTCTGGGTCTATTTGTAAATAACAGCTGGTGCATGAAATCTAATATTAAGGACGTCTCAAGGTTTTGCTCGCCTGAGGTAGAGTATCTCATGATAAGCTGTAGACCACACGATTTACCAAGAAAGTTTATCTATAATTTTTGTAGCGGTCTTACATTCCACCAGAAACCATTGCTGGCACTAAGACCGCACACACTCAATGAGTTGTATACTGCCAAAAGCAAACAAGAAAATGCTCATCCAGAGGCGGTGCTCCTAGTGGCCGGGGACTTTAATGCAGGGAAACTTAAATCCGTTTTACCTCATTTCTACCAGCATGTTATATGTGCAACCAGAAGAAGAAGGAAAAACTCTAGACCACCTTTACTCCACAAACCAAGATGTGTACAAAGCTCTCCCTCACCCTCCATTTGGCAAATCTGACCATAACTCTATCCTCCTGATTCCTGCTTACAAACAAAAACTAAAGCAGGAAGTACCAGTGACTCGCTCAATACGGAAGTGGTCATATGACGCAGATGCTAAGCTACAGAACTGTTTTGCTAGCACAGACTGAAATACACAGACTGAAATTCTCCCGAATGCATTGATGAGTACACCAGTCACAGGCTTCAACAATAAGTGCATCGATGACGTCGTCCCCACAGTGACCGTATGTACATACCCCAATCAGAAGCCATGGATTACAGGCAACATCCACACTGAGCTAAAGAGTAGAGCTACCGCTTTCAAGGAGCGGGATTCTAACCAATTTATATTTTAAAAAATCGAAATGTCATGCTAGAGACACTTTTTTTTGCAATTTCACTTGGTTTTGAGAAATTTACCCCACTCGTGATACACATCGACATTGCTCATTCTGCAGTATGGGGGCTACAGATGAAGGACAGTCACGAGCTGCCCAGTGACTCAAGCCTACCAGACGAGCTAAATTACTTCTATGCTCCCTTCGAGGCAAGCAACATTAAAGCATGCATGAGAACATCATCTGTTCCTGGACGACTGTGAGGTCCCGCTCTCCGTAGCCGATGTGAGCAAGACCTTTAAACAGGTCAACATTCACAAGGTCGCAGTGCCAGATGGATGGACATGTACTCCGAGCATGCGATGACCAACTGGCAAGTGTCTTTAATTACATTTTCAACCTGTCCCTGACCCGAGTCTCTAATGCCAACATGTTTCAAGCAGACCACCATAGTCCCTGTGCCCAAGAACACTAAGGTAACCTGCCTAAATGACTACCGACCCGAAGCACTCACATCTGTTGCCATGAAGTGCATTGAAAGGCTGGTCATGGCTCAAATCAACACCATTATCCCAGAAACCCTAGACCCACTCCAATTTGCATACTGCCCCAACAGATCCACAGATGATGCAATCTCTATTGCACTCAACACTGCCCTTTCCCACCTGGACAAAAGGAACACCTATGTGAGAATGCTATTCATTGACTACAGCTCAGCGTTCAGCACCATAGCGCCTACAAAGCTCATCACTAAGCTATGTACCCTGGGACTAAATACCTCCCTCTGCAACTGGATCCTGGACTTCCTGACGGGCCGCCTCCAGGTGGTAAGGGTAGGTAACAACACATCTGCCGCGCTGATCCTCAACACGGGGGACTCTCAGGGGTGCGTGTTAAGTCCCCTCCTGTACTCCCTGTTCACCCATGACTGCATGGTCAGGCACGACTCCAACACCATCCTTAAGTTTGCCGACGACACAACAGAGGTAGGCCTGATCACCGACAACGATGAGACAGCCTATAGGGACGAGGTCAGAGACCTGGCCGTGTGGTGCCAGAATAGCAACCTCTCCCTCATCATGATGAAGACAAAGGAGATGATTGTGGACTCCAGGAAAAGGAGGACCGAGCACGACCCCATTCTGATCGACGGGCGGTAGTGAAGCAGGTTGAGAGCTTCAAGTTCCTTGATGTCCACATCACCAACAAACTATCATAGTCCAAATACACCAAGGAAGTTGTGAAGAGGGCATGACAATGCCTATTCCCGCTCAGGAGACTGAAAATATTTGGCATAGGTCCTAAAATCCTCAAGTTCTACAGTTCTACAGCTACACCATCGAGAGCATCCTGACGCACTACCATCCTTTTGACCGCATGACACTACAGAGGGTAGTATGTTCGGCCCTGTACATCACTGGGCCAAGCTTCCTGCCATTCAGGAACTCAATACCAGGCGGTGTCAAAGGAAGGCCCTAAAAATTGCCAAAGTCTCCAGCCACCCTAGTCATAGACTGCAAGCGGTACCGGAGCTCCAAGTCTAGGTCCAAAAGGGTTCTTAACATCTTCTACTCCCAAAACCAAAAGACCAGTATTCACGCTAACCTGTTCCAACTGGACAGGATTTGGAAGAGCGGGTGCCAACTAGACCGCAGTTAGGCAGACACACACACAGAGAAAGAGAGAGCGAGCGAGAGAGAGTGTGAGAGAGAGAGTGTGAGAGAGAGAGTGTGAGAGAGAGAGTGAGAGAGAGACTGAGCCAATAAACTAACTGGCTAGTGTCTCCCATCAAACTAGGAAATCTTCCAAAAACACTCCAAAAAGGCCAGTGACCGGAAACAGAGAAGGTTTTGTTTTCATAGATTCCAGCCACCCTAGTCATAGACTGCAAGCGGTACCGGAGCTCCAAGTCTAGGTCCAAAAGGGTTCTTAACAGCTTCTACTCCCAAAACCAAAAGACCAGTATTCACGCTAACCTGTTCCAACTGGACAGGATTTAGAAGAGCGAGTGCCAACTAGACCGCAGTTAGGCAGACACACACACGGAGAGTTAGAGAGAGAGCGAAAGAGAGAAAGAAAGAAAGAGAGAAAGAGAGAGAAAGAGAGAAAGAGAGAGTGTGAGAGAAAGAGAGAGAAAGAAAGAGAGAAAGAGAGAGAAAGAGAGAGCTAGCGAGAGAGAGAGCCACCCTAGTCATAGACTGCAAGCGGTACCAGAGCGCCAAGTCTAGGTCCAAAAGGGTTCTTAACAGCTTCTACTCCCAAGCCATAAGACTCCTGAACAGCTAATCAAATGTCTACCCGGACTATTTGCACCCCCCACTTTTACGCTGCTGCTACTCTGTTATTATCTATGCATTGTCACTTTACCTCAACCTACATAAAACATATTACCTCCACTAACCTGTACCCCTGCACATCAACTCTGTACCGGTACCGTCTGTATATAGCCTCACTACTGTTATTTTATTGTTGCTCTTTAATGATTTGTTATTTTTCTGTTTACATTTGACATTTGACATTTTTTTCAGTTTATTTTAGTAAGTACTTAACACTTATTTTTCTAAAAACTGCATTGTTGGTTAAGGGCTTGTAAGTAAGCATTTCACTGTAAGGTGAAATTGTGACAAATTCCATGTCCTTGTTGGATAACAAGTAAACAACTCCCCTATCACAACATGATCAACATAAATGTGTCTCTACCCCAGTAAAAACATGGTGTTTATTGGCTGTCTACCATACAAGTCCAAACAGCCACTTCTTTTCTATTTTTCTTTATCATAGAATTTAAAATATATATATATTTTATAATTTAGAAAATAAAAGTAGCCACCTAACAATCTGCATTTTTAAAAACAGAGGGAAAATCTCTTACATCCCAATATGGCAAAACGTGCAGTCAAAACAAAATGTGCGCCAGGTCTACACACTGGTGAAACACAGAACACAGATATCTTATTGACTGCCCACTCTTGAAAGACAGTCCACCACCAATTTATCGTTACCATGAACATGTCTGATTTCAAGGGGAAACTCCTGCAATATAAGACTCCAGTGAAGGACTCACCTATTTGTGGAGCTCTTATTTTGCAGGAAAATGAGAGGGTTATGAGCAGTATAGACCACTAGAGGGGTAGAGACTCAACACATGCACCTCAAAGTGCTATAGAGTCCAGATTAAAGCCTTTCTCGATGGTGGAGTAGTGTTTATGATAGGAGGCCAACTTCTTCGAAAGGTACCCCACTGGATGTTCGAGCACCTGCTCCTCTTGATATCATTTGAAAGAAAACACTTTGAAGTTTGTGGAAATGTGAAATTAATGTAGGCGAATAGAACACATTAGATCTGGTAAAAGATGACACAAACAAAAAAACATGTTTTCTCAAAACGGATGTTTGCATCATTTTTGAAATGCAAGAGAAAGGCCGGACATTGGTGTAGGATTCTAGGTGTAATTTAGAGGTTGTCCACAAGATGGCGGCAGTGTGTGCAAAGTTTCAGACTGATCCAGTGAAGAATTACATCACTACACAATATTTTGTATCAAATCTGCCCGGAGTTTGGTCAAATGTGCCGAATTGGTCAATTTATACGTTTTCAAGTACATACCTATAAAGAACATACAAAAATGCTATGGTAATAAAACATTAAAGTTTACACTCTCCCAGGAATGTCATACATGATAGATCATCAGCTTTCCTACAGAACATACACTAACCATACACACGGCCAGATGGCCAGATGGGTTGGGTGTGGAGCCAGAGATGGCAGTGGGGTCAAACTGTATAACCCAGTTCCTACATTTTAATATACAAATTGATTTTATCCAACAAAACTAAGGTACATTTTATGTCTGGAACCCTCAGGATGACAAATCAGAGCAAGATTACTGAATGTAAGTACATTATTTACCTTCAGATGTGAATATATCAAACCAGTTGCCGTGATAAGTGTTTTGTTTTTGTGCACTATCCTCAAACAATAGCATGGTATTTTTTTGCTGTAATAGCTACTGTAAATTAGACACTGCAGTTAGATCAACAATAAGTTAAGCTTTCTGCCCATATAAGACATGTCTATGTCCCGGAAAATTGGCTGTTTACAATGTCATTCTAGTCACATTATCACATATTGAGCAACAACTGTCCTGGGCATCTGTCCAATGTCATCTGTGTACTGTACAAAGAGAACGGACAATGGAAATTGATGCACCGGTGAGGAGACTAAGAGTCTGTCTTCTGCCTCTTGAAAGTCAGGGCTCCAAAGGAAATAATTTTGGGACTGGTCAAATATGTAAGCAGGGCAACAACCTGGGCAAAGTTTTTGCAAAATGCCTAGTAGGGTGAATTGCCTTTGGAGGCCATCCAAAAGAATCGGTGCAGCTCCTGGCAAGAAGTTGGCACAAGAAGGTTATTGATGGCCTCCACTTTTGCCCGGACCGGTCTAACTTTTCCTTGCCCCCGCACTTTCCGGAGATGCTTCAATGTTGCTTGGCCGATTTCACTAATTGACAGGTTAACTGTCACGTTGGAAGATGCAAATAGTTCAAACAGATTCCTAATGTTCTGAAAATGTCCTTGCCAGGTGGAGCTAAATACCACCACATCGTCCAAATACGCGTGTAGACCATGTAGTATGATGTGCATGAGCTTTTGAAATGTGGATCTGGCATTTCGTAAACCGAACGGAAGTCGAAGGTAGGAAAACAAACTGTCAGGACTGACAAAAACAGACAGTTCTTTGGCGTGCTCAGAGGGACCTGCCAATATCCCTTCAGCAGATCGAACTCGCTAATGTATTTAGCAGCACCAACATATCAGCACCAACATGGATCACACAATCGTCGACCCTGGGCAAAGGGTACAAGTTTGACTTAGTAACGGCATCAAGTGTGCGAAAATCAGAACAAATTGCAAATACCCATCTGGCTTAGTTACTAATATACGGGGCAAACTCCACGGACTGTTGCCTTGTTGTGTAATGCCATGCTCAAGCATGAACTCGCAGAGTTTGCCCGATAGGCATGCTGCTCCCATGCGAATTCAAGATGGCTTTATGATTCTTTCACAATTTGTTGTCTGTATCCCTCTGGGCCCAAACCCAAAGGATAGCAGCTTTAACAGTGTCATAATCTGAATTATGATCATGAGACAAAGCAGAATACACTTTCTGAGCTTTTCCCACAAGAACACTTTGGAGGAAAAGTGACCAGATATTTTGCGGCAATTTTAGGTATGTGGCTATCCGCTCAAACAGAGCAAAATACATGTCCACCTCCTTTTCATTGAAAGGCAGTACAAGCCGGCTTTTCGAAAAAGGTCGAACTCTGTTGAGGGTGCATCATGGCCGGAGTGCTTCCAGTTCTAGTGCTGCTTTGGTGCCTCTCATTTTTTTTCTGTTTTAAATTAAACGAATGGCCAGATCAAGCTCTAATTTCTGTCCCCACTCTCTTTCCTTATGCTTGAGTTGTAATTTCTGTTATCATTTTGCATTTAGTTTTGCCTCCCACATTTGCAGGTCTACAGGACTCACCCCACTGCCTGTAGCAACCTTTTCATCATCCTCACTCTGACAGGAGTCCCTTCTCCAACAAAACAGCTATTGCTTTTGACTGGGAAGGTGCTATACTGATGTCAAAATGCTTAGCAATGTGGATGCCTTGGTACATAGGTCTAGTACTTCCCAATTGGGATTTTCTTTAAATGCTTTCACTTCAAAGTCCATGGCTTTATTTACTCTGCAACTTTCCACTGCTTCAAAGTGACTTGAGCGACTAGCAAATGAGCTAGTCGCAACCAAATCAAAACAGCTGGGGTTTTAAAATGGGTTATTAAAGGCATCCATGGAGGGGTTCTACTGAGTGCTGGCCAAGCAACTCCAGTTGGGTCTTAACAGATCCACACCATGGATACCCACTGAATTTGCCTGATATCAGATAACATAAAAAAAGCACACCAATTTAGGATAGGGAGTGAAAACAAAAGTGGAGAAATCTCAAACAAGGGAAAACACAAATGCAAAGGCTCTGTTCAACAACCTAAAACGGGAAAGCTAAACAGTTGTACCCCTTTTAACATCTCTTTTTCCAACAGAAGCACAAGGCCAGCAGCCCTTAAATCAGCTGTGCCAGCACAGGTGAAATAGCTTCTGACTAACGAGGACAAGGGGAGCAACACCTCCTGATCAACAAGGGTAATTCCAATCAATATGCCACACCCAAAGAGAACCAACCTTGAAATCAAAAATGAATAACTTTTTAATTTCTATGAGCAATACATTTGACCGATATTTGAGCATCAATACATTGAAGGCTTTTTAAGAAATTGGGCTTTGTACTGTCCCTCAGCTCCTGCTTCACATTCTTAAAATAACTGACCTAAGACATTAAAACCAATTACCATACATTAAAACTCAGTTTATGTAAACTTCCAACTTCAACTGTACATACATCACTACTTTATTTTAAGAATGGGAAATGTCAGAATAATAATAGAGAGAATGATTTATTTCAGCTTTTATTTCTTTCATCACATTCCCAGTGGGTCAGAAGTTTACATACACTCAATTAGTATTTGGTAGCATTGCATTTAAATTCTTTAACTTGGGTCAAACGTTTCGGGTAGCCTTCCACAAGCTTTCCACAATAAGTCGGGTGAATTTTGGCCCATTCCTCCTGACAGAGCTGGTGTAACTGAGTCAGGTTTGTAGGCCTCCTTGCTCGCACACAGTTTTTCAGTTCTGCCCACAAAACTGAGGTCAGGGCTTTGTGATGGCCACTCCAATACCTTGACTTTGTTGTCCTTAAGCAATTTTTGCTACAACTTTGGAAGTATGCTTGGGGAAGACCCATTTGCGACCAAGCTTTAACTTCCTGACTGATGTCTTGAGATGTTGCTTCAATATATCCACATAATTTCCCTACCTCATGAGCCATCTATTTTGTGAAGTGCACCAGGCCCTCCTGCAGCAAAGCACCCCCAAAACATGATGCTGCCACCCCCGTGCTTCACGGTTGGGACGATGTTCTTCAGCTTGCAAGCCTCCCCCTTTTCCTCCAAACATAACGATGGTCATTATGGCCAAACAGTTCTGTTTTTGTTTCATCAGACCAGAGGACATTTCTCCAAAAAGTACCATCTTTGTTCCCATGTGCAGTTGCAAACCATAGTCTGGCTTTTTTATGGCTGTTTTGGAGCAGTGGCTTCTTCCTTGCTGAGCGGTTATGTCGGTTATGTCAATATATTACTAGTTTTAATGTGGATATAGATACTTTTGTACCTGTTTCCTCCAGCATCTTCACAAGGTCCTTTGCTGTTGTTCTGGGATTGATTTGCACTTTTCGCACCAAAGTATGTTCATCTTTAGGAGACAGAACGCGTCTCATTTCTGAGCGGTATGATGGCTGAGTGGTCCCATGGTGTTTATACTTGCGTACTATTGTTTGTACAGAGGAACGTGGTACCTTCAGGCATTTGGAAATTGCTCACAAGGATGAACCAGACTTGTTGAGGTCTTCTGACTTTTCTGAGGTCTTGTTCCTTAACAGGAAATTTGTGGAGTGGTTGAAAAACGAGTTTTTCGAGGGCCAACCAACGAGAGCTTACAGGTCGCAATGGTGGGTAGAGTATGGGGCTTTGGTGACAAAACGAATGGCACTGTGATAGACTGCATCCAGTTTGTTGAGGAGAGTGTTGGAGGCAATTTTATAGATGACATCACCAAAGTCGAGGATTGGTAGGATGGTCAGTTTTATGAGGGTATGTTTGGCAGCATGAGATGCTTTGTTGCGATACAGGAAGACAATTCTAGATTTAAGTTTGGATTGGAGATGCTTAATGTGAGTCTGGAAGGAGAGTTTACAGTCTAACCAGACACCCTAGGCATTTGTATTTATCCAGAGTAGTGATGCTGGACGGGCAAACAGGTGCGGGCAGTGATTGGTTGAATATCATGCATTTCGTTTTACTTGCATTTAAGAGCAGTTGGAGGCCACAGAAGGAGAGTAGTATGGCATTGAAGCTCGTCTGGTGGTTAGTTAAGACAGTGTCCAAAGAGGGGCCAGAAGTATACAGAATGGTGTCGTCTGCGTCGAGGTGTATCATAGAAACACCAGCAGCAAGAGCAACACCATTGATGTATACAGAGAAGAGAGTCGGCCTGATGATTGAACCCTGTGGCACCCCCATAGAGACTGCCAAAGGTCCGGACAACAGGCCCTCCGATTTGACACACTGAACTCTATCAGAGAAGTAGTTGGTAAACCAGCAATCATTCGAGAAACCAAGGCTGTCGAGTCGATGAATACGGCTGCACAGTAATGTCTCTTATTGATGGCGGTTATGATATCGTTTAGGACCTTGAGCGTGGCTGAGGTGCACCCATGACCAGCTCTGAAACCAGATTGCATAGCGGAGAAGGTATGGTGTGATTCGAAATGGTCAGTAATCTGTTTGATAACCTGTCTTTCAAAGACCTTAGAAAGACAGGGTAGGATAGACATAGGTCTGTAGCAGTTTGGGTCTAGAGTGTCTCCCCCTTTGAAGAGGGGGATGACCGCGGCAGCTTTCCAATCTTTGGGAATTTCAGACGATACGAAAGAGGTTGAACAGGCTAGTAATAGGGGTTGCAACAATTTCGGCAGATCATTTTAGAAAGAGAGGGTCCAGATTGTCTAGCCCGGCTGATTTTATTGTAGGGGTCCAGATTTTGCAGCTCTTTCGGAACATATCTGGATTTGGGTAAAGGAGAAATGGTGGGGGCTTTGGCGGGTTGCTGTGGAAGGTGTCGGGCAGTTGACCGGGGTAGGGGTAGCCAGTTGGAAAGCATTGCCAGCCGTAGAGAAATGCTTATTGAAATTCTCAATTATAGTGGATTTATCAGTGGTGACAGTGTTTCCTAGCCTCAGAGCAGTCAGCAGCTGGGAGGACTTTACAGTGTCCCAGAACTTGTGTCCCAGAGCTTATTCTCCATGGACTTTACAGTGTCCCATAACTTTTTTGAGTTAGTACTACAGGATGCAAATTTCTGTTTGAAAAAGCTAGCCTTAGCATTCCTAACTGTCTGTGTATATTGATTCCTAACTTCCCTGAAAAGTTTCATATCACGGGGGCTGTTCGATGCTAATACAGAACGCCACAGGATGTTTTTGTGCTGGTCAAGGGCAGACAGGTCTGGAGTGAACCAAGGACTATATCTATTCCTAGTTCTACATTTTTTGAATGGGGCATGCTTATCTAAGATGGTGAGGAAGGCACTTTTAAAGAATAGCCAGGCATCATCTACTGATGGGATGAGGTCAATGTCATTCCAGGATACCCCAGCCATGTCGATTAGAAAGGCCTGCTCGCAGAAGTGTTTCAGGGAGCGTTTGACAGTGATGAGGGGTGGTCGTTTGGTCGCAGACCCATTACGGATGCAGGCAATGAGGCAGTGATCGCTGAGATCTTGATTGAAAACAGCAGAGGTCTATTTGGAGGGCGAGTTAGTTAGGATGACATCTGTGAGGGTGCCCGTGTTTACGGATTTGGAGTTGTACCTGGTAGGTTCATTGATAATTTGTGTGAGATTGAGGGCATCAAGCTTGGATTGTAGGATGGCCGGGGTGTTAAGCATGTTCCAGTTTAGGTTACCTAGTAGCACGAGCTCAGAAGATAGATGGGGGGCAATCAATTCACATATGGTATCGAGGGCACAGCTGGGGGCAGAGGGAGGTCTATACAAGCGGCAACAGTGAGAGACTTGTTTCTGGAAAGTAGAAGCTCGAATTGTTTGGGTACAGACTTAGATAGTAATACAGAACTCTGCAGGCTATCTTTGCAGTAGATTGCAACACATGCCCCCTTTGGCAGTTCTATATTGGCGGAAAATGTTATAGTTAGCGATGGAGATTTCAGGGTTTTTGGTGGTTTTCCTAAGCCAGGATTCAGACACGGCTAAGACATCCGGGTTAGCAGAGTGTGCTAAATCAGTGAGTAAAACAAACTTAGGGAGTAGGCTTCTAATATTAACATTCATGAAACCAAGGATTTTACGGTTACAGAAGTCAACAAATGAGAGCACCTGGAGAGTGGGAGTGGAGCTAGGCACTGCAGGACCTGGATTAACCTCTACTTCACCAGAGGAACAGAGGAGAAATAGGATAAAGGTACGGCTAAATGCTATAAGAACTGGCCGTCTAGCATGTTCGGAACAGAGAGTAAAAGGAGCAGGTTTCTGGGCACGATAGCATAGATTCAAGGCATAGTGTACAGGTAGGATGTGAGTACATTGGAGGTAAACCTAGAAATTGAGTAATGATGAGAGTAATGACGTTTAAACCAGGTGATGTCATTGCATATGTAGGAGGTGGGACAACATGGTTGGTTAAGGCATATTGAGCAGGGCTAGAGGCTCTACAGTGAAATAAGACAGGAATCACTAACCAGGACAGTAATGTACGAGGCATATTGATATTAGAGAGAGGCATGCGTAGCCAAGTGAACATATGGGTCCAGTGAGTGGTTGGGATGACTGGGGGACACGGCGATTCAGACAGTTAGCAGGCCGATGCTAACACGTTAACAGTTAGTAGGCCGGGGCTAAACAAGCTAGCAGTTAGCAGACCGGGGCAGGCAAGGTAGCAGTTAGTAGACCGGGGCTAGCAAGTTAGCCTTTGGGGGACGTCGCGATGGGGGTAAGTCTGTTTTTGCCTCTTCGTATGGTGACGTTGATAGACCAGTCGTGGAGTTAGTAGGGTTCCAAGTAGCTCTAGGTAGCTAGCAGGTTAGTAGAATGGACCTTCAGCGGGCGTCGCGCCTGAGGGGCCGATTGGAATCCTCGGGCAGATTATGTCGGTATTCCAGTCATAGAGGATCGGTGGGGTTACGTGCCCCGTACCGGCAGTAGAAGGGGTCCGGATATTGTAGCCCAGGAGTGAACCGGGACATGGGTCTAGCATGGGCTAGGCCCAGGCTAGTTGGTGCTAGCTCCGGGATGGAAATGTTAACCAGGAGTAGTCAACCCGGGTTGCGGTTAGCTAGCTGTGATGATCCAGATGAAAAGGTTCAGATTTTGTGGTATGAATTCAGGGATATGGAGAGAAAAATAGGTCCGTTATGCTCTGTTTTGAAGTGCGTTGTATGAACTGACGAGAGCTTTCCGAGCTAAAGGTTAGCCGATGACCGCTAGCAGTGGTTAGCTGATTGATAGCTGGTAGCTAGTTAGCTAGCTTCAGTTGAGGTATTCCAGTTCGGAGGTAAATATAAATAATTTACGGGAAAAATAACAGATCCACACCACATTGGGTGAGGCGGGTTGCAGGAGAGTATTTTGAAGTTGAGGTTTAGGGAAAATATTAAAAAGAATGCGAAGAAAAATATATATACACATGGGACGAGACAAGACAAAGACAAAGACGTCTGACTGCTACGCCATCTTGGATACCACAATCTTCCTTGAGGATATATTTTAATTGATTGCACCTCAAGATCTAAATTGTTTTTGATTAGGATGATGACACCATTTTAATTTCTTAAGATTTTAAATTGATTTCCATCTCACTCTTTTTCCCTGGCCACTTCGTCCTAACAAAATGAATGACTTTCCTATAGACAATAAATATGGTAATATTTCTCCTTTAGCCTTTGCTCTTCCTTTCAAATAATCAGCCGAACCGTTTGAATTATAGCTAGCTATACTCTATTCACCAATTACCATGATGCGCTATATTTTGAGATACCTACCACTATCAAATACCTTTTTTATTAAATTTTTTATTATCCATATTTACCAATACTTACCAGAATCAATCCATAATCCATGTGTACTTACTGGGTTAAATTGACAAAGAACATCAACCGTGTATATAGCCTTTTAGAACATAATACACGGAATGATACAGGAGCTAGTATACTATGCGTGGGATGGTATTTTTCAATGACTTGTGTGAGAATACCACAGTTGATTTGAATTATTCACAGTATATGAAAAGGGGACTTTTGTGAAAAGAGGACTTTTAAATAGAAAATAATGTACATGTACCGGCACAAAATTCAGAACATCTCAATAAACAAATTCTACATATGGTGTCGGGACAAAGCTGTGGACATCATACAGCAGAAATGATGAAATATAGTTATTTGAAGTCAATCATATTATTAATTACAAATTATAGTGCATGCATTGTAGCTGGTTATATTGTGTATGTTTCAGGGTGGTCTGGATTGTCCATGGACTCAGCTGGAGAAACAAAACATGATTATTTTAATAGTTTTTCAATCATATAATTGTAATTCATAGATGAAAGCTCTTCTTTATTCACTGATTTAATCAGTACTCCCTGTTGGGTTATTGCCTGAATGTTTTATATTTTGCACATAATAGAACTCCCTGTTCTTACCTCTCAGGCAAGAAATGGTAGAGGACTATACATATTTGAACAGTCAGTTTAGGTATAAACTGGAGCAATATTATCTAATGACAGTTATTCTTTCAATCACTTTTGCAAAATGTTCAGATGTAAATTATATATGTTCTAAACTCTAAGTCCAAAACTCTAAACTGATAACACATGCAATGTCCATGTTCAGAATATTTTGATTGTGCATTCAAACATCTTTCACCCCAGAGTCATTCAGGCAAAATCAAAATTGTCCTTGAAACACCATAAGAACATTTAGTTTAGCTCCCAATATTCATGATAGGCTCATCATTTAGACATTTTAACTTCCATTTAATCCAATAGCAAAAACTACAAGATACACATTTCAAAATTGTTATTTTTGAATTGCTGAATAGAAAGAATTGTATATAATAAATATAATTATCCATAGAGTATTTGTCTATAACTTGACATGCCATTTAAAAAATAATAATCATTTGAATCCAATGGCAGGTTGTGATTATGTTGAGAAATATGTTAGTTTAAGGTTACATTATCCTTATACAGTACATACATAGGACAAATAATCAGAAAGATCATTAGAGATTTTGACCTAGCCTAGAATAGATGGGTGCATAGCTGCGGGAAGTAGGGGTGCTGAGGGTTCTGCAACACCCCCTGAAAAATCAGAAAATAAATAACAAATATTAATAAAAAATAAAAAAAAGATAATACTGGCCTTTAATAGTCCTGTATTAGCGAACCGATATAGCCATCTGCAGCGAAGCATGGGAAAAAAGATTTGTCCAGCCCTCCCCTCCCCCTACCCCAAAATTGCTTCCCGCGTCTATGGATGGGTGGGGTTGTGATGTTGTATAGAAAGTTAATGGAGTTGATAAATATAATGTTACATATTTTAGTACTTGTGTAAATATTCAGAATTTAGACAATGAACTCAGTTCGCTCCGTTTGCTGGTAAATGTAGTGCACTGACCAGAGGGCTAAATTTCACATACTTGTCCGCTTTTCTCAAGCTAAGGCTATTTGATAAGTTAAGAACTTCATAAGATGCATGCAAGACATTAAGGTATGAAACAACTGGAATGGTAATGACATCTATGGGCCCACCTTGGGGTGTCAAAGGTCATACATGCATGCATTTTGGGATATATTGCGCCATTGTGGGCAGTATTGGGTTGTGCTCTATTATCACATGGTACCCTGTTAAATACACCAATTTTTACAGAACAAGGAGACCCATTTGGGAGACCCTAGAACTTTTAGCTATATAGAGTCATCATAGATTTTGTCAATAATCAGTCCCAACAGCCTATTTTCAAGCTACCATTAATTTCAATGGGAAGGAACTGCATTGATTTTCCATGTCCATAACTGAATAAATAATAAGTGTGTAATAAGGGTGTAATAAGACCGATAATGGCTTAAAATGTGTGTTGCAACAAGGAAACCCAACCCAAAATGATGGCCTAAGTATGTCAGTTATACAATTAAAGTTGGAGGTTAACATACACCTTAGCCAAATGCATTTAAACTCAGTTTTTCACAATTAATGACATCTAACCCTAGTAAAAATTCCATGTCTTAGGTCAGTTAGGATCACTACTTTATTTTAAGAATGTGAAATGTCAGACTAATAGTAGAGAGAATGATTTATTTCAGCTTTTATTTCTTTCATCACATTCCCAGTAGGTAAGAAGTTTGCATACACTCTATTAGTATTTGGTAGCATTGCCTTTAAATTCTTTAACTTGGGTCAAACGTCCCACAATAAGTTGGGGGAATTTTGGCCCATTCCTCCTGACAGAGCTGGTGTAACTGAGTCAGGTTTTTAGGCCTCCTTGCTCGCACACGCCTTTTCAGTTCTGCCCAAAAATGTTCTATATGATTGAGGTCTTTGTGATGGCCACTCCAATACCTTGACTTTGTTGTCCTTAAGCCATTTTGCCACAACTTTGGAAGTATGCTTGGGGTCATTGTCCATATGGAAGAGCCATTTGCGACCAAGCTTTAACTTCCTGATTGACTGTCTTGAGATGTTGCTTCAATATATCCACATCATTGTCCTACCTCATGATGCCATCTATTTTGTGAAGTGCACCAGTCCCTCCTGCAGCAAAGCACCCCACAACATGATGCTGCCACCCCCGTGCTTCACGGTTGGGATGGTGTTCTTCGGCTTGCAAGCATCCCCCTTTTTCCTCCAAACATAACAATGGTCATTATGGCCAAACAGTTCTGTTTTTGTTTCATCAGACCAGGGAACATTTCTCCAAAAAGTACCATCTTTGTCCCTATGTGCAGTTGAAAACCGTAATCTGTCTAATTTATGACGGTTTTGGAGCAGTGGCTTCTTCCTTGCTGAGTGGCCTTTCAGGTTATGTTGATATAGGACTCGTTTTACTTTGGAAATAGATGCTTTTGTACCCATTTCCTCCAGCATCTTCACAAGGTCCTTTGTTGTTGTTCTGGGATTTATTAGCACTTTTCATCTCTAGGAGACAGAACACATCCCCTTCCTGAGTGGTATGACAGCTGCCTGGGTCAATGGTGTTTATACTTGTGTACTATTGTTTGTACAGATGAACGTGGTATATTCAGGCGTTTTCAAATTGCTCCCAAGGATGAACCAGACATGTGGAGGTCTCCAATTTTTTTCTGAGGTTTTGGCTGATTTCATTAGATTTTTCCATGATATCAAGCAAAGAGGCACTGAGTTTGAAGGTATGCATTGAAATACATCCACAGGTACACCTCCAACTGACTCAAATTATGTTAATTAGTCATGGCTTCTTAAGCCATAACATCATTTCTGGTATTTTCTAAGCTGTTTAAAGGCACAGTCAACTTAGTGTATGTAAACTTCTGACCCACTGGAATTGTGATTAAGTGAAATAATCTGTCTGTAAACAATTGTTGGAAAAATTGCACAAAGTATGACATTACCCCATAATGACAAAAACTGGTTTTTAGAAATGTTTGCAAATGTATCAATAAAGGTATTCAGACCATTTGCTATGAGACTCGAAATTGAGCTCAGGTGCATCCTGTTTCCATTGATCATCCTTGAGATTTTTCTACAACTTGATTCAATTGATTTTGGCCAAATATTTCTGCTGGCCCATGGACTAATGTGGTATATCATTATTTGTGTTCTATGGGCGTAATAGAAGTATTTACTCCCAAACCATCCTCTCTTGTCTGGAGGTCCTGCATTTTGTATCTATTAGGCCTACACTATCAATGAAATTAACCTTTGCAAGAATGTTCTTTTAATATTTGTTGTGTGTGCTCATTTCTCTTGTGTTTTTTGACACATTAGATGACATTTACATAGTTATTACATTACATAATCAAAGGGTGTTCATATAGGTAAATCATTATGATGTTTGATAAGGAATTATTAAATGTTTTGTTATACAACAATCTATGTTTTAGTAAAGACATATATTGGCCCATGCACTCTGCATTTAGGGAAAACCTTTTGCGTGAGCATGTTGGACCAGTTATGTTCCAGTTGGATGGAGTCTTATCCCAGGTGGCACTAATGCTGTTGCTTATGTTGCTCTTGTGAGCAACCTGCTACTGCCTAAGGAGAGTGGTTGAAAGTTGTTTTGGATAACTGTGTCAGCGATGTAAGCCTGTGGTGGTGGCAGTTGTAAACGCCATGTATTTTTAGTAGCTACAAGCATTGCATGATGAGCAGTGATGTATCATCATGCATAATGGCAAAATTAGACCTGTGCTCTGCCACTGCATGTCCACGACACCGACTCAGCCAACTCTAACCTTTTTGTTTTAGGCTACTGTGGGTTGGTCCCGATTTCAACCGTATCTAAGTAAGTAATTGCATGATTTTCATATTTAATATTCACATTGACTGTCTAGCCTACTCCTATCGATATATTTTGAATGACTCTATGTATGCCTACTGGCCTTAATCCAAGGAATGTATTATTTCGTCACTAGGGAATGTTGCCAAACTCAAAGGCTGACGGCAAAAAGGAACTCAAGGACTTTGGAAGCGAACTTCGTCCATACACAAATTTGCAGCAAACCAAACATTCTTAAAACCAAGCATTCAACTGTTCTATCGGGGTGTTCAGTTGTTTGATAACTTTTGTAGGTGCTTCACTCGTTTGTAGGCTATAACCTTTAAATGAATATTAAACGTTAGGATAGGCCAACTGGAGGAGTTTCATAGGTGAAACAGGCAGCGCTTCTCTCCGGCAACGCATTTGCCATATTGGACACAGACAATTTTTACCATTGCACAGTCTCTCAAGAGGAAGAAAAAACACGATTATAGTCCATCGACAGAACTCATCACTTCAGGCAGTTTCATTTTCGCCTTCATGAATGGTGAGCGCAAATCTGTCATGAAGGATATTTCTGCTGGCTATATGTCAAAATGTATGGATCCGTGAGCAAAATGTTAATCAAGTCTTTTATTCATGAAATAACGACATATTCGTTTTCATAAACGTTTTTATATAAACTGGGTAAATAGTGTGTGGTTTAGGCTACAAACTTCTGACAAAAAACTGTTCAATTACGCAATAGGGCAATCCTATTTTTTTTTAGGCTCAGTCTAATTATTGCCTCATTGTTTTGTTAACTGGAATAGGGCTATGACTTTAAATTCTTATTAATGTGGCCTACTTGATCAATTCCGTTTTCTTAAACATTTTTTCAACTCTGACGGCCTATCAGCGTAAACGCCTTTTTTTGGACTATGGAGATTCCAGTTGGATTAGGAGGAGTTTGTGACTCCCCAAACATAGTTTTTCGCGGACCTTTCCAAAACGTTTTCCACAACGTGAAAGCTACACTGCCTAGTAACACTACTGTCACCGAAACCTTGGACTTTTCTAGTTCGTACAGTTTCATGCAGAATAAACACCCCTGGGAGATGCGCCAAACTAACCGGCAATCACCCCGAAAAGAAATATCGTCAGGGACGGCTCGCAATTCTGACATTGAAGTGAGGGAAGATGACAGCATTAGTTTTTCCAGGACACTCGAATCGGATGCAAGACGTATCCATTTTGCCAAAAGCTCAACAGGAAACAAAACCGGGTTTTCCTCTGTGAACGAATTAGACTATCCAAACGCGAATGGATACGGATCCGGTCGCCCTGGACCGTTAGCCTGCAACACTAAACAACAGTGCTGTCAACCAGCTGTGCCCCATCACGGAGTGGAGTTAAGTCCTAACAGTTACGCCCGTGTGGCGAACAGTTGTTCCAATTCTGCCTGCACAACCATATCAGAAACGGCGAGGGAGCTCTGCAACGCTGTCTCTGTGTCGCTGGGATTGACCATGGACTTGAATGAGATGAATGACCTGGGACCTAATTACGCACCATCCAGTGCAAATGACCAAAGTCAAGGCAACTATTTGTTTCAGGTGCCTCTATTGAATTGTTCTGGAGCTGAAGAAAACGTCTCCATTACAGAATACAAATGCCCTAGTGAGCGCAATGCCAGGCCACTACAAAGTGATACACGAGTTGAGATGTTTAAAAGTTCCCCAGCAAATGACCTTACAGAAGAAGTGGCGACCATGGAGCACCTTAGCTCCAGACATCCATCCACAGGTGAACAGGAATTTAGACTGAATGAAAAGAGTGATGACCCGACTTCAAAAGAAACAGAGAATTCTCTGAGTACAAGAGCACGCTCTGCATCTTGTCATTTTGACCCACTGTTGCCAGCACACTTGGCACACTTCAGTCAAACTGACCCAGACAGAATCTTGTCTCATGTCATCCCAGCTCATGTCTGTGAAACTGGAGAAACAATGGAGGACAAATATGCTGACTACTTACAACAACAGTACAGTGTCAAGATAAAATATGAGGCCATTAGTAATGAACCTGCCGGAACGTCATGGGGCTCTCAGTACAACGGGTATAATGACAATGACAACACACAATATGGACCGAGGCAGGGTATGAATCCATACAGTGCGGGACCAGACTCCGGGTTCATTTGTAACCCTTATGAATATGAGCGGGGTGGTGGTCTGGTGCGCAGAGAGCGGCCAACTTCTGAGCAGTGGTACCCGGGCGGGATGCTAGGGAGGATGCCCTATCCCAACTCCCCGTACTTAAAGAATGAGGTCGGTGACTGGCTGGATGTCTCTTACACAGATGCCAGGTAAGAAGGTTATTAAAACTCACAAATTCACAAACACTTTACATTACAGTGGCCTTATTAAGGGGTAATTAACCTACATGTTTAAATGCAGTGTAACAAAGCAATCTTTCACCTGTCAAGTTTTAAGTTATGGGCTGCATAATTCTTCATCCCCTCTTCCAACAGACTATCACAATGTACTTACTCTATAGTAGACTACTGTTATATTTATGATATATTTGATCAAAAACAAAATCAACGACCCCATTGTCAAATGGTTATATTGCAAATTATATAGTGCTGTATTGTATTATCTTCATGAATGTACATCAGTAGTAACAATGACATCAGTAGTAACATGAGTTAGACCACTATTGATTCTGAAAAGGATAGCTGTGAATAGTGTTGAAGGAACAGAAAAAAGACCACATTTGACCAGTTCAGATTTTTTAAACATAGAGGAATTGCAAAGTTCCACCTCCATATCTTCCTGATCACACTCCAGTCAGCTTTGGGGTTTCCCATTGATGCACATGTCTTTCTCTCAGGGACTTTGCAGACAATGCAAACAAGGTCATTTGTTAGGCACTTGCTCATTGTCATTACAGCAAATAAAGATGTTATCAGCCTAACTTTGTAGCCTACTTTGAGCATCTATAGTTATAAGCTCTGAATAGTGTATGCCCAGAGTGCTCGTCTGTTTTGCTTTTTTAAACAGGACGTTCTAGGCTTCATTAGAACTTATGTAAATGATGTTGTGTGTGTATATATCTTTGTCCTCTGATTTAATTGGACACAAAGCCACAAGCCACATGATTTTTAAGTATTTGTTGTGTACAGATCCATGGAACAGTTCTCAACAGTAAAATAATACATTTGTTAGGCTACTTTGAAAACGAACTTCCAACATAAATTTGGTCAACCTGCATGTAGAATGTGCAACTAATATCATGCAAAATCTCTGCAAAGCAAGCATTGCATTTGTAGTTGTCTATATTACACTGAGTACGGTCCTTGAGCAAATGCTAGTTGTCTTAATGTTTTACTCACAGTGGCTTGGTGTAGTTGTAGTAGGATGGGATAAAATGACGCGAAAGAGAGCCCTTATTGGACCAAGCATGGTCTGAAGTTCCGTGATCAGGATCATTGCGCAATACTAGAATCCCAGTTTTTACTATTCAATATCTGGTTTTGCATATTGTTGAAGTTTGAGAAGCAGGAATCTCAAATTACCAGAAAACAGACATTTTTACTTCCTTTCTGAGCAAATTTTTCAGCAAATATCTGAGCAAATGTTGCTAAATATTCTTGTTGCTCTCACCTGGAGGTTGACACACTCATTTAACTTCCTGCTCTTTATTTCTGAGGAAAGGTTGCTAAATGAGAGCTGTAACTGTACAGTGTAATGTATATGGTGTACATAATTTTCATTCAACAGTACTGTATGTGCTCAGAAATCTGCCCAGAGAGGTAGTAAAATCAATCTCAACTTTAAAGGGGAACTGTAATGTTTCAAGAACTTATCATGTAGCCTACAGAGTATGAGGAAGACATTATATACAGACTAGATGCTCTGTGAAGATTGACTTCTAAGGGTCAGTAACAATTCAATGAACAGACTTTCTTATCTTACACACAAGACATCACATACCCTAACACTGAATGGAGGGAGAATCTGTTATCGGTCCAGTCACAATGTTTTTCATTTCACTCCAAAAATAGCTACAGATGTTCTCAACTCCCATATAATTCAGAACAAGAAATGCTATAAAATCATGTTTACAGTATAAACTGTTTACTAACATGATCACATGAGACGCGGACCTCTATTAATTTATATTCAGGAAATATCTCAAACAAATTTCTTCCTTCCTGCCCTGTGAGAAATCTTTCTCTAAATCCGACTGATTTGGGGTTCAAATGTGATTACACAATATACAGTGATCACATAATAATACAGTTGGACACATCCATTCCTTCTGTAAAGCTTGTTAAAGTAAAATAGTAATTGTATGTGCCATTTTTAAGCATGAGAAATTATCATGAAGATATTAAGACATCATTTTTAGATGTGGGTTGAAACTCAGCAATACAGCAATTATGTTCAACCAGAAGACAAAGAAGCATCTCTATAATATCTGTTAAAGGGAGAATTATTTCTCTAATTTCAGGATAATAGTGTATCTTTGGTGCCCTTACTTGTTGATTAATTTTGCCCTGTAGTTTTCTAATTTGCTACTTGCATTTACAAGATGTTTCTAAGATATTGAAGTGGTATTGGAATTATAATCAAACAATTGCATGTATTGTAATGGGTAGCAATAGCATCCGATTTGCAGGTTTGCGTGTATTTCTCATTTCCACATTGTCACAAATATGTACATTTAGGACTACTTTGATTAATGTCATGAGATAGAGATAGTTCTATATAAGGTAACTATGGTGACGTACTTTACTGTCCGTTTGACAGCAGCCCAACATTATTCATACACATGGCCTTATTTTAGAATCCCTTTGTCTCTCTTGAAGAGCTCATCTCTATACGTTTTAACATGGTCTAATAGGCCCATTATAACTCATCCCTAGCTTGAGTTCCCATGTGAATTTCATTGTTTATTGAATTACCCCCCATAGACAAAATAGTATTGTCTCTGTCAGAAAATGCTTCACAGTGTGGCATTGACACTTACATTGTTCTGAGCTGCAGTATAACAGCAGTAACTACAATTCAACCAAACATAGACCTAATACATCACATTGAGTGCTTTTAAGAGTGGTATTTTTGTCCATATAAACAGTAACCCTCCCCCCTTCTGGTGTACATTGTGTGTATACGGTCCTAGAAATATAGCCAGCTTGTTACTGTGAAGGTACAACCAGACCATGTATTTTCAATTACACATGATGTTCTTGTGTGCGGGCGGCAGGTAGCCTAGCGGTTAAGAGCGTTGGGCCAGTAACCGAATGCGCGCTGGTTTGAATCACCAGGCCAGGAAGATGTGAAAATCTGCCATTCTGTCCATGAGCGAGGCAGTTAACCCCCAACAACAAGTGCTGCCCGGGCGCCAATGATGTCAATTATGGCAGCTCCCGCATCTTTCTGATTCAGAGGGGTTGGGTTAAATGCAGAAGACACATTTCGGTTGAATGCATTCAGTTGCGCAACTGACTTGGTATCCCCCTTTCCCCATTGTAATAGCTTCCTCGGTTGGATGGTTTTATAAGCAATGTACTGTATGATCCAAGGGTATATATTATTTTAATAGACTGGAACTACACTATATTTACAAAAGTATATGGACACCCCTTAAAATTAGTGGATTCAGCTATTTCAGTCACACCCATTGCTGACAGGTGTATAAAATCGAGCACATAGCCATGTAATCTCCATAGACAAACATTGACAGTAGAATGGCCTTACTGAAAAGCTCAGTGACTTTCAACTTGTCATCATCATAGGATGCCACCTTTCCAACAAGTCAAGTTTCTGCCCTGCTAGATCTGCCCCAGTCAAATGTAAAAGTTGTTATTGTGAAGTGGAAACGTCTAGGAGCAACAACGGCTCAGCCGCAAAGTGGTAGTCCACACAAACTCACAGAATGGGACCGCCGAGTGCTGAAGCGCGTAGCGCGTAATAAAACCCTCTGTCCTCAGTTGCAACACTCATTAACGAGCTACAAACTGCCTCTGGAAGCACGGTCAGAACAAGATCTGTTCGTCGGGAGCTTCATTTAATGGGTTTCCATTGCCGAGCAGCCTCACACAAGCCCAAGATCACCATGCGCAATGCCAAGCATCGGCTAGAGTGGTGTAAAGCTCCCCGGAGCCATGGAAACATGTTCTCTGGAGTGATGAATCACACTTCACCATCTGGCAGTCCGAATCTGTGTTTGGCGGATGCCAGGAGAATGCTACCTGCCCCAATGCGTAGTGCCAACTGTAAAGTTTGGTGGAGGAGGAATAATGGTCTGAGGCTGTTTTTCATGGTTCGGGCTAGACCCCTCAGTTTCAGTGATGGGAAATCTTAATGCTACAGCATACAATGACATTCTAGATGATTCTATGCTTCCAACTTTGTGGCAACAGTTTGGGGAAGGCCCTTTCCTGTTTCAGCATGACAATGCACAAAGCGAGGTCCATACAGAAATGATTTGTCGAGAATAGTGTGGAAGAACTTGACTGGCCTGCAAAAAGCCCTGACCTCAACCCCATTGAACACCTTTGGGACGAATTGGAATGTCGACTGTGAGCCAGGCCTAATCGGCAAACATCAGTGCCCCGACCTCACTAATGCTCTTGTGGCTAAATGGAATCAAGTCCCCGCAGTAATGTTCCAACATCTAGTAGAAAGCCTTCCCAGAAATGTGGAGGCTGTTATAGCTGCAAAGGGGCGACCAACTCCATATTAATGCCCATCATTTTGAAATGAGATGTTCCACAAGCAGGTGTCCACATACTTTTGGTCAAGTAGTGTTTCACCAACCACGTTACATAGATGGTACAGTGCCTATAGAAAGTCTACACCCCTCTTGGATTTCTTCACATTTTGTTACAAGTACAAGTAGGATTAAAATGGATTTAATTGTTATTTTTTTGTCAACGTTCTACACAAAATATACTAATGTCAGTGGAAGAAACATACAAAAATTTGTTTAAGATTCATTAAAAAATAAACATTAATATACCTTGATTACAGCTTTGAGTCTTCATCAGTAAGTCTCATTAGAGCTTTGCATACCCGTATTGTGCAATATTTGCCCATGATTCTTTCCCCAATTTTTCAAGCTCTGTCAGGGTTTTGGGGATAATGACTAGACTGTAATTTACAAGTCTTGCAATATATTTTCAAGCAGATTTAAGTCTAAACTGTAACTTGGCCACTCAGGAACATTCACTCCCTTTTTGATAAGCAACTCCAGTGTCGATTTGGCTTTGTGTTGTAGGTTATTATCAAATCAAATCAAACTTTCGGCCATCCGGTTGGCCATTTTGATTAGTTGTTCAGCAGTCTTATGGCTTGGGGGTCAGTCTATGACTTTGGTGACTGGAGTCTTTGACCATTTTTGGGCCTTCCTCTCACACCGCCTAGTATATAGGTCCTGGATGTCAGGAAGCTTGGCCCCAGTGATGTACTGGGCCATACGCATTACCCTCTATAGCGCCTTATGGTCAGATGCTGAGCAGTTGCCATACCAGGCAGTGATGCAACTGGTCAGGATGCTCTCGACAGTGCAGCTGTAGAACTTTTTGAGAATCTGGGGAGCCATGCCAAATCTTTTCAGTCTCCTGGGGGGGGAAAGGTGTTGTCGTTCCCTGTTCACAACTGTCTTGGTGTGTTTGGACCATGATAGTTTGTTGGTGATGTAGACACTAAGGAACTTGAAACTTGAAAGTCTTTTCAGTCTCCTGAGGGGAAAAGGTGTTGTCATGCTGAATCAGGTTAGGATTCCTCTAGGATTTTTCCTGTACTTAGCTCCAGCCCGTTTCTTTTCATCCTGAAAAACTCCCCAGTCTTTGCAGATGTCAAGCATACCATTCCCATGATGGAGCCACCACCATGCTGTGATGTGTTGTTGGATTTGCCCCAAACATAAGGCATTGCATTTAAGCCAAAAAGTGTATTTCTTTGCCGTGTTTGTTGCAATATTAGTTTAGTGCCTTGTTGCATACATATGCATGTCTTGGAATTTTTATTCTGTATATTTGTGTTCGTCTTTTCACTCTGTCATTTAGGCCATTATTGTGGAGTCACGACAATGTTGTTGATCCACCCATCATAGCCATTGAACTCTGTCGCTGTTTTAAAATCACCAATGGCCTCATGGTGACATCCCTAAGCAGTTTCCTTCCTGTCCTTTAGCTCAGTTCAGAAGGAAGACTGCATCTCTGATGTGTCTGGGTGGTTTGATACATCGTCCATCCATATACAGTTTTTTACTTGACCATGCTTAAAGAGATATTCAATGTCTGATTTGTTATTTTTACCCATCTATCAATCACTGTCCTTCTTTATGAGGCTTTAAAAAGCTCCCTAGTCTTTTAGTTTAATCTGTGCGTGAAATTCAATACTTGACTGAGGGACCTTACAGATATTTTAGGTACAGTATGTGGAACAGAGGAAGGGGCCATCATTCAATTTAACTTGATATATAACAAAATATCATTTGTTAAGCCAAATTTGACTTCTGAACTCTTTTAGGCTTGCCTCAACAAAGGGGATGAATACTTATGCAGGGACTATATGGTAGTTATTTCATTTGTATAATTATTTTTTCACTTTGACATTATGGAGTATTTTGTGTGGATCAATGACACAAAAATGACAATTAAATCTATTTCAATCTCACTTTGTAACACAACAAAATGTGGAAAAAAGTTTAAAAAATATAGACTTTCTATATGCACTGTAAATGTTAAATTTGGCCAGTAATAATATATATAATGTATATTCTCAAATGAGAATAGATACTGTAGTTCCAAAAAGGTCAGTACAGTGAGTAAATAGGAACATGGAAGTGTTGAAAAACAAGATAGACCTCAAAAATGCTTGTTAGGCAAAGGGTCAATTAAGTTGTCCATTTCTGTTGCAGCAATTATGCTCTGTTTGGTGTGAAAATAGATTTTTGCCTTACTCAGCAGTCACTGGCACCTAACACTTGTATTTTTGGGCTGCTACTTACCTTTAGCTGTCATCACCATGCCTATTTGCATATTTTTCACTATTAATGAAGATGAAGTTGTTCTACATTTTCCACATTATAGCAGCAACCATGTTTCCACCCAATATCACACATGCGGTATAGTTCTTTACACTGTAAGTTTCAGGTTTAAAATAAAAGTACAAATAGTTACCACCACATTACATTGACCGTATTTACTTAACATTTCAGGGTGAGGGTTTGAGTTTGTAGTTACATTGAAAAATAACTACAACACCTGTTCTTTCCATGACATAGACTGACCAGGTGAGTCCAGGTTAAGCTATGATCCCTTATTTATGTCACTTGTTAAATCTACTTCAATCAATATAGATGAAGGGGAGGAGATAGGTTAAAGAAGGATTTTTAAGCCTTGAGACAATTGAGACATGGATTGAGTAAGTGTGCCAGTCAAGACAAAAGATTTAAGCGCCTTTGAACGGGGTATGGTAGTAGGTGTCAGGCACACCGGTTTGTGTCAAGAACTGTAACGCTAATGGGTTTTTCATGCTCAACAGTTTGCCATGTGTGTCAAGAATGGTCCACCACCCAAAGGACATCCAGCTAACTTGACACAACTGTGGGAGGCATTGGAGTCAACAACGCTTTTGACACCTTGTAGAGTCCATGCCCAGACGAATTGAGGCTGTTCTGAGGGCAAAATGGGGGGTGCAACTAAATATTAGGAAGGTGTTCCTAATGTTTGGTATACTCAGTGTATATGCCACTGACTTAGAAGGCATGTGCGCACATGTGCTCTTTTTGAGAACAAAGGGCTGGATGCACTAATGCTCAGTAGGCCACTGCTGATGTTGATGACCTAACCATCCGATCCACTCATGGTGAATTTACCTGAGATTCTAAATTACTCTCCAAATTGCACCTTAAGCGTGCAAGTGCTGTGCTAATGACGATTCATATGTCAGCCACACACCACTCACAGTGTATTATCTGGATTCCACAGTCTGAAATGTCTAAGTGTTATGATGCAAGATTTATATCAGATCTGGAACTTACAAACCATATGGCTATTACAGTAGCTCCAATTGGCTTATGGGCTACATTCTTCATATCAGCCCTCCTCTACTCCAGCCAATAAGCTTACATAAAATACAGAATAGCTTATTTTGCTCATGTTGAGTAGTCATTCACTTAGGCTACATTTCATCGGGGGAAATGTTAGATGTCTGGGTTAGATGGGGTGGGTACACAGAACATCTGCAAAATTCTGTGGGTACATGGCAGGTCTGTGACAGAGTGAACAGTAATTTCTGAAGGAATACAATATAAAAGTTGGACTTTTTGTTTGTTATCCTCAATGATTTTAATAATACAATTTATATGTGGAGATTTTTCTGTGTTGTCAAAATAGTCAGAACCAGTCTGGGTGAAAGGAATTCCACTTTTCTAACCTTTTCCGTTTCCCCCCTGCTTTGCCATGCCATGCCCCAGTTTACATTCATATTCTTACGCCATGTTGACATCCACAGGATATGCCATCAACTATATAATGTTCAGAAGTATTATCATCATCACATATCCTCATTTTGGATTTCCAACAATTCCAATTATTTCCTTAAAGGTTTATAGCTAAAATGGATAAGAGCAGCATAGAGTAACATTTATATCCTTGCATTGATTACATTAATAATTTCATCACACATTTGAAGTACCTACATTTATCACTGATTTTATGATTAACCAGATCAGTCACTCTCAATATCTATGGATTAATTAACCAGTATTTCCCCTAGTTTTGTCAATGATCATGGAAGGGGTGTGTGTGTGGCTAATTTCCAGGAAAACAAATGTCATGCAATCCCATGCGTTTTGCTGTGGCTAATTCTGTGTTCTTATGCTCAAATAGTATAACAAAACCAATCGGGACCCCCTGGGCATGTGCCCTGTGTGCCCCATCAGTAATCCAGCCATGACAAAAAATACTCTTAAATACATTATTTTTAGGATGTTCAATTCTCCCTTAGTGTCTAGCTTTATTTGGGTGATTTCTAGTTCTCAAAGATTATAATATTTTAAAATATATAGTTTAATGATCTTTTCTACATACTTCCTGTCTGGCTTTAGGAACAATTTAGTGGTGCGCTGCTGCTTAGTGAATATATGGGAAACACTGAATTACTTCAATCTCCCAGTAACATCAGACCAGGTCATCAGAACAGAATTATACTCATCATATTAAGGCACTGAAACTGAGCTTTGTGCTTTATTCTCTAACAGCTGGCTTTTCTGGCTCTAGATTCTGACCAAGAGCCAGTGGGCATTTAGCCTACTGCTGATACTGTAGAGAGGACTGTTGCTGCTTGGTTATAAGCTTTGTCCTTGTGTTTTTTACATAGAGCCTTGACACCTAACGCTATACGTCATTGAGGTATAGTTATGTCTGTACACACTGTCCAATCTCTTCCTGTGCTGACAGCTGCAGTAGAGCACCCCTCTTGCCCCCCTTGGCCCTGGCACTGCTGTTCCCACCTTTCCCACACTCTCAAGTCATCACACCCTCTGCCCAGCTCTGATTAGAAATCAGATACATTCTTACCCAGTCTGGTTCACCCGATGAGGATCTCACTCAGAAACTGTGAATCTGAGGGAGAAAAGTGAAAATGCTTAAATAATCTGGATCTGTGAATCAAATGAACTTTTCACTAATTATAAAGAACCACACAAATAGGGTATACACTTGATGGCAGTAGTATTGCACATAAGGCCTCAATGTGAGGAGTCGTATAGAATGCCAGCCAGAGGAAATCACGTTTAATTTTGATCAGGGACCATGGTCCAGATTGGATTTCAGCTTTTGTGTGGGGTGTTAAGTGTCAGTGGTGTATACACTGAGATACCAAACATTAGGAACACCTTCCTAATATTGAGTTGCACCCCTCCCCCCGTTGCCCTCGGAACAGCCTCAATTTGTTGGCATGGACTTTACAAGGTGTCAAAGCGTTCCATAGGGATGCTGGCCCATGTTGACTCCAATGCTTCCCACAGTTGTGTCAAGTTGGCTGGATGTCCTTTGGGTGGTGGACCATTCTTGATACACATGAGAAACTGTTGAGTGTGAATCAATCAAACCGGTGCACTTGGCACCTACTACCATACCCAGTTCAAAGGCGCTTAAATATTTCGTTTTGTCCATTCACCCTCTGAATGGCACACATATACAATCCAGGTCTCAATTGTCTCAAGGCTTAAAATCCTTCTTTAACCTGTCTCCTCCCCTTCATCTACACTGATTGAAGTGGATTTAACAAGTGACATAAATAAGGGATCATAGCTTTCACCTGTACTCACCTAGTCAATCTATGTCATGGAATGTATGTGTTTTGTATAGTCGGTGTATATCACAATGTTTATTTATTTTTTAGCAAAATAACAACTTGCTTAAGCGACGTGCCTTTCATAATGTTAGCAATTGTTCTGTGCTTTTCAATTTGTCATATCATGACAATCAAGCTCTGCTGGTACACTATTGTAGTTTTGATTAATTTGAATATTCCATTAGTCCATTCTCAATGGTTTCACCCCTGAAGGAAAAATTACAGGCCTCAAGCATTAGGTTATGGTCACTTCTGTTAAAATGTCAGGACACAACTTATCAGAGTGTATGTAGTGGCAAAAGAGAGAGGCAGAGGGTAATAGGAACACATGTGCTTATTGAAGGATGCTGTTGAGTAATTATGTACTGTTTGTTTGTGATGTTTCTAAAAAGCCTTTAATATGTTCCTAAAGGTTTGAGGGTGGCAGAGACCACATGTTCCCCATGGAGTTCTTCTTCCCGCCCCAGAGGACCTGTCTGATCTGTGCAGATGAAGCATCTGGCTGCCACTATGGAGCGCTAACCTGTGGCAGCTGCAAAGTGTTCTTCAAGAGAGCTGCAGAAGGTAAGACTGGATAAAGTAATATGCCATTGCACCTCTCCACACAGGAGAAAGAGCAGAGCATCAATGGTGGAAATGGGATCCATAAACCAGATCCACCTCTCATGCTTTTTGGAAATAATGTATTAGATATAATGATGCCGTAAGAAAAATAGTTCTTAATCTCTATGTATTTCAAAGGACAATACCCATAGTATTGACATGGTTTATTTGGAATATGTCAAAACCAATCTATGTACATTTTTTACAAAATTGCCAGAAGTTACATTCATCCTCGTCTACCCATCTGGGAAATCCTCATATGGAAAGTCATTACATTTTTTCAGTGAATCAACCTGTGAGTCATATGACATATGAAATCCTGTTTCTGAGTAAAAGCTCATGATTATGAGCAGGGATGGGCACAGCTAATCGAATATCCAGATATCTGGCCTGACATAGGTATGCTACGTTTCCCACTTCAAATAGCAATTACAGTCACGCACCTAACAGAGTTTCTACAAGATCTGACACAGATCAATAAAAAACAATCACCAGAAACTCCCAGCGCATAAAAGGGTTAGTTGTTTAGCAACAAAACCGACGTTTGCGCAACTATGGGGCAAAACAGACAGGGTTGGCTTAGATTGTTAACAACATGTAAACTACACTGAACAAAAATATGAACGCAACATGTTCCTTGAGCTGAAATAAAAGATCCCAGAAAATGTTCCATATGCACAAAAAGCTTATTTCTCTCAAATGTTGTGCACAAATTTGTTTACATCCCTTCTAGTGAGCATTTCTCCATTGCCAAAATAATCCATCCACCTGACAGGTGTGGCATATCAAGAAGCTGATTAAATAGCATGATCATTACTAGGGTTGCACATTTTGAGGAATATTCAGAGGTGGAAACTTTCAGTGGGAATATATGGGAATTAATGGAAATATATGCAAATTCATATGAATACCATTTAATTGTAGATGTTTTATGCATTGGATATATTTACCATATCATATGGAGACAGAAACATAAACCTTTTACCTTATCATAAGTAGACATATTTGCAAATGATTAAATCCTTCCAATAGAAATTTTAAAAACAATTTAGTTACGAATTGAACTTTAATTAAATGAGTTGATCCTTCACATGGGATGATTTCACTGAACAACAAAAGAAAGGGAATATTGAATGATCCCCAATGATCTATCGCATCTCCCAAAAACGTTTTAAACATACATCTGTAAAATGATACGTCTAGAAACTGAAGCTTTGGTGGTCTTTCTCTCAGGCTTCCATGTCTTCTCCCTGGACCTCCTTAATGTCCACTTCTTGAACATCAAACTCTGAGGCCTCATCTTCACTGTCATTTTCCAACCTTGTTGAGGATGGCTCGTTGTCAGGCTCAAAAAGCGATCCACAAAGTCCCTTCCACCAGGTGGCTGATGAGATATGTTAGCACGACTGCCATGTTGCATCTCCATCCCAAAGCCCTTGCTTTGGAAGTGTACTTCGCCAGACTGCCAAGAACCTTGCTCTCATCCAGGCCAAGGTGACGAGACACAGTAGTGATGACACCATAGGTCTTGTTGATCTCAGCACCAGACAGGATGCTCTTGCCAGCATACTTAGGGTCCGACATGTACGCTGTGGCGTGTATGGGCTTCAGGCAGAAGTCTTAATGCTTTTTGATGTATTTCAAAACTGCAGTTTCCTCTGCTTGGAGCAACAGTGAAGTGGACAGGGCAGTACGGATTTCTTCTCTTACATCTGAAAGCAGAGTCTGAACACCAGACAGGATGGCATTGTCTCCCTCAATCCGTGCAATAGCTAATGCTATAGGTTTCAGGAGTTTCAGGCTGCTTACCACTCTCTCCCAAAATACATCATCCAGGAGGATCCTCTTGATGGGGCTGTCTATTTCAGCAGACGGTGATATGGCCATTTCTTGGAGAGACTCCTTCCCCTCCAGGAGACTGTCAAACATGATGACAACACCACCCCAACGGGTGTTTCTGGGCAGCTTCAATGTGGTGCTCTTATTCTTCTCACTTTGCTTGGTGAGGTAGAGTTCTGCTATAACTTGATGACCCTTCACATACCTAACCATTTCATTGGCTCTCTTGTAAAGTGTATCCATTGTTTTCAGTGCCATGATGTCCTTGAAGAGCAGATTCAATGCACGAGCAGCACAGCCAATGGGGGTGAAGTGAGGGTAGGACTCTCCACTTTAGACCAAGCAGCCTTCATGTTCGCAGCATTGTCTGTCATCAGTGCAAATACCATCTGTGGTCCAAGGTCATTGATGACTGCCTTCAGCTCATCTGCAATGTAGAGACCGGTGTGTCTGTTGTCCCTTGTGTCTGTGCTCTTATAGAATACTGGTTGAGGGGTTTTTCCTTGCCCACGAACATTCAACCATTCATCAGAGATAATTGCAATACAGTCTGCTTTCTCTATGATTTGCTTGACCTTCACTTGAACTCTGTTGAACTCTGCATCCAGCAAATGAGTAGATAAAGCATGTCTGGTTGGAGGGGTGTATGCTGGGAGAAGAACATTCAGAAATATCTTCCAATACATATTGCCTGTGAGCATCAGAGGTGAACCAGTTGCATACAGAGCTCAAGCAAGACATTCACCAGCATTTCTCTGACTACGTACCTCCACTGAGTCAAAAACACTTCTGATTCCAGGAGGACCATGAGCAGTTGCTATTGATAAGGTGTCTGATTCATAATTTTCACCTCGAATAGATGTAGAGCGACTTTTGTCAGAGGTTGCTTGTTGTGAGCTCTGAGGGAACTTTGTGCACTTGGCCAGATGATTCTGCATCTTTGTGGCATTCTTCACACATGATTTGGCACAGTATTTCCAAATGTACACAGCTTTTCCTTCTACATTAGCTGCTGTGAAATGTCTCCACACATCAGATAGTGCACGTGGCATTTTCCTGTAAAGATGAGGAAAAAATGAGTAAAAATAAATACAATTCCATGTACAGATAAATAGTTAAGCAGTTAGATTAAACAACTCCTTTGTAAGGTAAATGTTATAAAATGAAACATGTATGGAAACAGGTGAATTAACACTCTTCAGTTAGCAGGCTCAAGTTGCAATTCCATTGAATTGGGGATAGTTTAACCAAAATATGCACATCGGGCTCCGCTCCCGAGCATACTACTCGCCAATGTCCAGTCCAGTCTCTTGACAACAAGGTAGACGAAATCCGAGCAAGGGTTGCCTTCCAGAGAGACATCAGAGATTGTAACGTTCTTTGTTTCACGGATACATGGCTCACTCGGGATAAGTCATCAGAGTCGGTACAGCCACCTGGCTTCTTCACGCATCGCGCAGACAGAAACAAACATCTCTCTGGTAAGAAGAAGGGCGGGGGTGTATTCCTTATGATTAACGAGACGTGGTGTGATCATAACAACTTACTGGAACTCAAGTCCTTTTGTTCACCTGACATAGAATTCCTTACAATCAAATGCCGACCGCATTATCTACCAAGAGTATTCTCTTCGATCATAATCACAGTAGTGTATATCCCGTAGCTTCAAGCTTGCCTTGAAGTGCTGGGCATCTTATTATGACATGCATTATCTGAATTAGTCCCACAGAATTGGAGGAACTTTGAATGACTTTGAACTTCCGAGTTGGTTTAATATTGGACCAGAGAAAACGTTACCTAGCTGGTTAACAAGCTTCTGTATGCAGAGCTGTGCTAGAATTAAAAATACGTCTAACCTTTTTGTTAGTATCATTAACTAGCATTGAAAAAGTCAATCCATTCTTCTCTAATTAAACATCTAATTTCGGAATAACGTCAGTAGGCTACAGTAACCTATGATTCATAGGGGGAGGGGCAGGTAGCACACACACACACACACACATTCACTGTAAAATATTTCCAGCTGGCAAGCAGATGCTGGAAAAACTTCCTGAGCGACAGAGTGAGGTCTTTGCATAGGCGCTTTGTTGTGGGACTGGAAAGAAATGCCCGGAATGTAAAATAACGTTATTAACCGGTTCCCATGCTTTTAAAATAACAGTTCCAGAACTGTATAGATCACTTTCGTTTTTGGTTCGGGTTCTGTTACTCAAAAAATGTTGTTATTTTCCGGTTTCTGTTTCCTGAACCGGTTCCAACCATTGGTTTCTGTGGTAATCATTTATGACTTACAACCATGTTACAACCATGATGTAACTTTCCTCCTCATTCAAAATAGAATTTCGTATTCTCTTATTCTTATCTTTGTTTGTCTTTGTTAGGTAAACAGAAATACCTGTGTGCCAGCAGAAACGACTGCACCATCGATAAGCTTAGACGGAAGAACTGCCCATCATGTCGACTGAGGAAGTGTTTTGAAGCTGGGATGACCCTCGGAGGTAAATACAACTATCAAGTCAATTTATTAAGTCAATGAGAAATATAAAGTACTTAGTGATCCATCCGCCCACCCACTGATCGATTATCATGGACAAAAGTGTGTGTATGTGCAAAACATTAAGAATACCTTCCTTATATTGAGTTGCAACTAGGGCTGTTACGGTGACTGTATTACCACCACACCGGCAGTCACGAGTAATGACCGCAGTCAAATTCCATCTGACCGTTTAGTAACAGTAACTAGGCTTCTCCAAGCTCTGATGCTGCTGATGGTCATTAGTAGCCTACCAAACTTGCTAATTGCCTGGTGCTCAGGACTTTATTGTCCCTCTAATCACTCTGACATCAATGCAAATGTAATCAAAAATCAAATCAAACACCTCATGAGAGCCCATGAGCTCATGTTGCACAACATTTCTATAGGCTATGCAATTGTGTGAGAAAACAGAGTTTTGAAGACCTCTATTAAAAATAGGAGGATCCAATCAGCTTTCTATAGGCTAGGTATACTATATTTATTTCTCAACTTTCCTAATATTAAGCACATAGCTTCGCTTTACAACAGGAGTAAAGCCTACCTGGCTGGCATGAAAATGAACCATGGGAAAAGCGTCCTCCATTCGCTATTTAAGTGCATAGATGACATTTAAAAAAATCCCTGCCCACGTTCTGAGATAGTTGCATGATAATGGTCCATTCTAAATCAAAACTAATTTCACACATATATTATTTAGTATATGTAAAGACAAGATTAAATCAATAATAGTCTGATGGGTAACAATATTAGCCTATCACCCGTGAATGATATTTCACTTGAATGATGCCCAGCTTGTGTGCAATAGAGCAAGAAACAGTGCATGCTTATTTTCTGCAACTTTTTTCAAATCATAGTCTCACACCTCATGTAGCCTAGCCCATAGGCCTATATGTTTTGATAAGGTTTGTAATCACAACTAACGTGTCCAAATAACTTCTTAAAATTAAGCACATTAATCTGCTTTAAAACCGGTGTAGAGCCTAACTGGCATACATAGGCGGCGTGTGAGTTTCAAGTATGGGGAAGACCATTTTCACCATAAAAATGCACTTTTATAATAAGCATTACATGCATAATCGCATTTGTGGTCACTTTTGAGAATGGTGTTTTCCCGCTAATTGATTGCATTTTGGAACATTCATGCTTATAGCCTATGGTCGTGTGCATATTGCTGTGCTTACAATGTGAAGAAATAGCCTAATAGTTTATCAACATTTTAAGATAAACGTTCTGATTTGTTGCATCAGCCTCATTCCACTTTCTCTGATTACGATCTTGTCTCATCGCTGCAACTCCCCAACAAGCTCGGGAGAGGCGAAGGTCGAGTCATGCGTCCTCCAAAACATGACTTGCCAAGCCGCACTTCTTAACGCCCGCTCGCTTAACCCGGAAGCCAGCTTTACCAATGTAATGGAGGAAACACCATTCCACTGATGACCGAATTCAGCCTACAGATGCCCGGCTCGCCACAAGGAGTCGCTAGAGCGCGATGAGCTAAGTAAACCTCCCCGGCCAAACCCGGACAACGCTGGGCTAATTGTGTGCCGCCATATTGGACTCCCGATCACAGCTGGTTGTGACACAGATTGGAATCAAACCCCATTGCAATGTTTTAGACTGCTGCGCCACGCGGGAGGCCCTGCCTCATGACTTTTTAAAGGTTATTTGATGCAAGTGGTTGTATTAATTTAGGATCTATCGCATCCCACAATTTATTTATCGCACAGAAGGACAAGGTGACCAATAGAATAAGTCAACTTTTGTACTATGGGGGATAGTAGATTGACGTAGGCTAGTGCTTTTTCTGTTCATTTAGCCTACTCATCTTGTTGGCTGACAAAAAATAAATGTGGACAGTTCTTATAACATCTTAAATATGCGCCTCGGATTTCGATAAGAAGGAAGTGCGCAGTGGAGTCCCCGATGTGTCTGTCTTTACTTGTAGCCTTCTTCAGAGCTGAGATAGATGCCTCTGAGAAGAGCCCAATCACATGACGGACATTGGCTAATAAGAATTGCGATATCTGAGGGAGGCATGTGAGTGAGAGGTGCTTCGGAAGACGCAGCTGGGAGAAGGGAATTACAATTATTGTAATCAGCCAAAGGGCATAATGGCCGCTGGCTGCAAAAGGCATGGATTTTAGGAGGATGCCGCCGGGAAATTAGAGGCTTTTATCAAGTGCTGGTCAATTTGTGAATGAGTGACTGATGAAGTGTGTGCAGCCTGTGCAAGAAACAAAGCAGAGCTCATGCCTTTCGTGCAACTTTTTTCAAATCATCATTAGTCGCATCATGCAGCATCATGTTTGTATCACAACTAAAGTTGCATAAATAACTCTAAATTAAGCATATAGCAGGACCTGTTTCTTTGTTAACCACTCAACACAGAATAGCCGCATGTGGACACTCCCTCAGAAATCGTTTGGAGAAAACATCCTTTCTATTTCATTCAGCTATGTTAAAATGAATAGTTCATACTATAAAATAATACAAAATAATGCCACAGAATTCTAAGCAAATCTTGCCTGCTAAATGAACTAGTATAGGCCATAGCCATATGGCATAGCCAGATCAGGGCCTAACATAAGGACAGCTCAGAGTAAGATATTCTGTTCTTCTGAAATATATTACATTTTCTTCATGTCATGTTTCTTTAGACTTGTCTAAAATAAATAATTAACTTATTGTGATGGTGTAGGCTATATTAAATTGATTTATTAGACTTATTAAAATGTAGATGTTCCAAAGGTCTGCATCAGTGGCTTGTAGGCTATGCGTGGAAGCCAGGAGATGCTAAATGTGTTTATGTTAATCAATGGCCAATTACCATGAGACTGGCAGTTGTTTGCTTGACAATCATGGGCTGACAAAATTTCATGACCGCCACAGCCCTAGTGCCCTCAGAACTGCCTCAATTTGTTGGGACATAGACTCTACAAGGTGTCAATAGCGTTCCACAGGGATGCTGGCCCATGTTGACTCCAATGCTTCCCACAGTTGTGTCAATTTGGCTGGATGTCCTTTGGGTGGTGGACCATTCTTAATACACACAGGAAACTGTTGAGCGTGAAAAAACACAGCAGCGGTGCAATTCTTGACACTCAAACTGGTGTACCTGGCACCTTTTACCATACCCAGTTAAAATGTACTTAAATATTTTGTCTTGCCCATTCACCCTCTGAATGGCACACATTCACAATCCATATCTCAATTGTCTCAAGGCTGAAAACATATTATTTAACCTGTCTCCTCCCCTTCATCTACACTGATTGAAGTGGATTTACCAAGTGACATTAATAAGGGATCATAGCTTTCAACTGGATTCACCTGTTCAGTCTATGTCATGGAAAGAGCAGGTGTTCTTAATGTGTTGTACACTCGGTGTATATACAGCATGAGCACATTTCTCATTTTAGGGCATACAACTGAACTACAGGGTTAAACTCAGCATGGAGGATTTTTCTGCAATGCTCCCTTTCAGTCTAAGTACCTGATTTCTTGTGAATGTTGCAACCAGTACTACACATCTTAGCCAGCTCTCTTGAATCGCTGCATCACAAAGGGAAATACTACTGCTAATCAAGCCTCTGACTGTGCCACCAGGCAATTTAGACCTATTTCATTCACTTTCCCTTACAGTCACCCAGAGCTGTTTGTCGTATTAGGTCTCAAAGATGGACATGTGCTGGACAAATTTCCGTTCTTGTGTTCAATTTTCACTCCCTTCCATTTTCTCATTCTGTTAACGGTGAAAATTGCACAGAGAAGCACAAAGCTGACATGAGACATGTGAATTAAAGGAGCAGAAATGCTGGTAATTTAGCCACCAGACGCTGACAAGCCCATGGGGGAAAATGCGATGTGATGCTGTGATTGTCAGGGAAAGGCACCTCTATTCCAGTTGCAGTTAGAAAGTGCCTTCCTTCCCCTCAAGCGCTCCTCTCATAGATTTTTTATGTGCACAGGTAAGTTTGTGACAGTAATTTGAAAGCTCAGACGAGGGCTTCAAATGTGAAAGATTCTTCTCTGATTACGGACTAATGCATTGGTTGAATTTGTTTTACTGCAAAATGGAAGAGACTAGTTAAGTATCATTGCAAGGAGGTTTTCTTTTGGAATGCAGAATTCCATATTACGTAATTACTCTCAAAATTGTAATTACTTCTCCAAATAGAACATTGATATGGCAGTTAATTTTACAGATCCACTGAAGCTATTTAATTTAGCATAGGTATATTGAAATAGAAAAAGCATTGAAAATATAATCTGGGTGACATTTTCCTGCTCCTAACCTTACCATTTGCAGCTAAAAAAATATGTATATGGTTACAGGATAGACTTTCTATGTCGGCTGAGGCCTAGTAATCAACCCTGGGATTAAATGTGTTGTGTCTTGTAGGGTACAGTAACAGTTGAAGGCAATTACACCAACTCCTGGAATATTAGAGGTGCTTCCTGTTTCCCGATTCCCACCCTCCATTCTCTTGCTAAAAAAAAGAATGATGATTTGAAACTTGAACCTTTTCCCAAATTCCATTTGAGCTTTAAAAGTCCTCTCTGCATTTGCCTTTGTGCATGGCAAATCCCATGTTTAATAACATGTTTTTGAGGAGTTCATACAGTGCATCCGGTAAGTATTCAGACCCTTTAACTTTTTCAACATTTTGTTATGTTATTCTAAAATTCTAACATTTTAAAAAGTATCATCAATCTACACACAATACCCCATAATGACAAAGCGAAAAAGGTCTTTAGACGTTTTTGACAAAGAAAATATTTATTTACATAAGTATTCAGACCCTTTGCTATGAGACTCGAAATTGAGTTCAGGTGCATCCTGTTTCCATTGACCCTGCATAAGATGTTTCCACAACTTGATTGGACACCTGTGGTAAATTCAATTGATTTGACCTTATTTGGAAAGGCACACACCTGTCTATATAAGGTTCCACCGTTGACGGTGCATGTCAGAAGAGCCATGAGCTCGTAGGAATTGTCCATAGAGCTCAGAGACAGGATTGTGTTGTGGCACAGATCTGGGAAACAGTACCAAAAAAATGTCTGCAGCATTGAAGGTCCCCAAGAACACAGTGGCCTCCATCATTCTTAAATTGAAGAAGTTTGGAACCACCAAGACTCTTCCTAGAGTTGGCCGGTCACTCTGACAAAACTCTAGAGTTCCTCTGTGGAGATGGGAGAACCTTCCAGAAGGACAACCATCTCTGCAGCATTCCACTAATCAGACGTTTATGGTAGAGTGGCCAGGCAGAAGCCACTCCTCTGTAAAAGGCACATGACAGCCCGCTTGGAGTTTGCTAAAAGGCACCTAAAGGACTCTTAGACCATAAGAAACTAGATTCTCTGGTCTGATGAAACCAAGATTTAATTATTTGGCCTGAATGCCAAGCGTCACGTCTGGAGAGACCTGAAAATAGCTTTGCAGCGACGCTCCCCATCCAACCTGACAGCTTGAAAGGATCTTGCGAGAAAATGGGAGAAAGTCCCCAAATACAGGTGTGCCAAGCTTGTAGCGATATACCCAAGAAGACTCGAGGCTGTAATTGCTTCCAAAGGTTCTTCAACCAAGTAATGATAAAGGGTCTGAATACTTATGTAAATGTAATATTTGAGTTTTTATTTTGAATGCATTTCCACACATTTCTAAAAAACTGTTTTAACTTTGTCATTATGGGGTATTATGTGTAGATTCATTAAGGAAAACATCTATTTAATACATTTTAGAGAAGCCTGTAACGTAACAAAATGTGGGAAAAGTCAAGGGGTTTGAATACTTTCTGAATGCACTGTATACCCACTCTCTGACAAAACTTTGTGCAGGAAAGTAACAAGCAAGTGCAAAAGATTTTAATTATCTGCCAGCATATAATAGTTCCCGATTATCTTCATGAAAATGTGTAAATATATAAACTGTACTGTTAGACAATTCAGATCATAGTAATGTTAAGACATGAAACCCGAACAATAACTACTTGCTAGCATGCCTAAACCTAAGCCATTCCAGTTGTTAGTTACTCAAGTTTGTTTATGATATATTTAGTTTTATCGGGATCAATTCCAACTAAATTATCTTATTTTATGCATAATGTAGTTATATTTTGTGTTATGTAGCATTGTTATATTTAATTCACGTACACTTGTTGGCCAAGCACAAGTTGTAGTCTGTGGAAACAGATTAATATTCGCAAACCACCATACAATAAATGATTCAAACCTCATTCAAACCAGGAAAAGCTCAATTTTACATTTTTTTTCTATACCTACAAATCAGAAATAATTCCAAATACCATGTGTGCATATCTTAATTAATAGATATCCTCTGCTCGTCTGAGTCATTCCGTAAAGATTTCGGAAATCAGTATACTGTATATTTTTATCTTTCCTCTAAATTAGGACTAAGTTATTTGCAGAGAAAATGAACTAATGTCATGTCTTGTATGGATGCCTCTGTTTGTATTGGCATCAGTTTGAAGGGGGCGTGGATCTTAAGGGCAGCTCAACCTGACCTACTTACTATTGTATGTGTTATCCAAAGATCAGTGCCAAGATACCACCATTTTTAATATATTTGGGAATGTTTTAATTATTTTTCTTTATCTAAATTAAAGGAAGGTTTACTTATTACATCTGAAATAGAATGTCATGATTTACCATCATATTAAGATTCAGCTACTGAGGCACTGTTCATTACTCAGATTGAGAAATAAATTAACAATAATACTGGGATCCAAGTGTGAACTGATTGTTCACTCTACATTTCCTTGAGCTAATTCTATTTAGGAAATGGTATTATTGAATGTCCACCACC
The DNA here is from genome assembly GCF_034236695.1 of Oncorhynchus nerka. Taxonomy (NCBI): domain Eukaryota; kingdom Metazoa; phylum Chordata; class Actinopteri; order Salmoniformes; family Salmonidae; genus Oncorhynchus; species Oncorhynchus nerka. Next base: position 61,254,612 of record NC_088405.1, on the reverse strand, counting down.
AAATGTATTGCCACTTTAATTTGTAGTCCCCTCTGCACGATGCATTGTTGTCACGTAGCACCTTGAAAAGCACTATGAAAGCATGCATAGTGCATGGGACCATAATTAATTTGTGGTCATGATAAGCTAGCTATAAAGATGGAGTCACTGGGCCACTCTGCACTGACAGATATTAAAGGTATATATTTTTTATTTTGGTCAAAGTTCTGCAGTCCCGTCCATAATAAGGTACATGTGTGCACCTGTTCTAGAAGAGATCATTGGTGACCCCATAATTCAGGTGATTCATTCTGCACCATCAGGATTTAACTTCCAGGTTACCTGGATGTTAATTGCATACACCTGTATGGTTTCCTTTTAGATAATAATGACTGTATCTCTGTAAAGCCAGATGGAACTTTTCAACATAATGATCTTACCAAAAGGAAAGTTAAAAAAATTAAAAAATACATATACACTTCCGGTAAAAAGTTTTAGAACACTCACTGATTCAAGGGTATTTATTTTTTGGGACTATTTTCTACATTGTAGAATAATCGTGAAGACATCAAAACGATGAAATAACACATATGGAATCATGTGGTAACCAAAAAAGTGTTAAACAAATCAGCATACAGTATATTTTATATCTGAGATTCTTCAAACCTTTGCCTTGATGACAGCTTTGTACCGTCTTGGCATTCTCTCAACCAGCTTCACCTGGAATGCTTTCCAGCAGTCTTGAAGGAGTTCCCACATATGCTGAGCACTTATTGGCTGCTTTTCCTTCACTCTGTGGTCCGACTCATCCCAAACCATCTCAATTTGGTTGAGGTCGGGGGATTGTGGAGGGCAAGTCATCTGATGCAGCACTCCATCATTGTCCTTCTTGATAAAATAGCCCTTACACAGCCTGGAGGTGTGTTGGGTCATTGTCCTGTTGAAAAACAAATGATAGTCCCACTAAACCCAAACCAGATGGGATGGTGTATCGCTGCAGAATGCTGTGGTAGCCTTGTTGGTTAATCAAAGACAGTGTCACGAGCAAAGCACCCCCACACCATCACACCTCCTCCTCCATGCTTTTACGGTGGGAAATATACACATGAGGAGGTCATCCGTTTACCAACACCGCGTCTCAGAAAGACACGGCGGTTGGAACCATAAATCTACAATTTGGACTCCAGATCACATGACAAATTCCGACTGGTCTATTGTCCATTGCTCATGTTTCTTGGCCCAAACAAGTATTTTCTTCTTAATTGGTGTTCTTTAGTAATGGTTTCTTTGCAGCAATTTGACCATGAAGGCCTGATTCACACAGTCTCCTCTGAACAGTTGATGTTGAGATGTGTCTGTTTACTTGAACTCTGTGAAGGATTTATTTGGGCTGCAATTTCTGAGGCTGGTAACTCTAATGAACTTATCCTCTGCTTCAGAGGTAACTCTGGGTCTTCCTTTCCTGTGGTGGTCCACATGAGAGACAGTTTCATCATAGCACTTGTTTTTGTGACTGCACTTGAAGAAACTTTAAGTTCTTCTAATGTTCCGGATTGACTGACCTTCATATCTTAACGTAATGATGGACTGTTGTTTCTCTTTGCTTATTTGAGCTGTTCTTGCCATAATATGGACTTGGTCTTTTACCAAATAGGGCTACCACCCCTACCTTGTCACAACACAACTGATTGGCTCAAATACATTAAGAAGGAAAGAAATTCCACAAAATAACTTTTAGGAAGGCACACCTGTTAATTGAAATGCATTCGAGGTGACTACCTCATGAAGCTGTCATCAAGGAAAAGGGTAGCTATTTGAATTTGGAATTTCAAATATAAAATATATATATTGATTTGTTTAACACGTTTTTGGTTACTACATGATTCCATATGTGTTATTTCATAGTTTTGATGTCTTCACTATTATTCTGCAATGTAGAAAATAGAAAAATAAAGAAATAGCCTTGAATGAGTAGGTGTTCTAAAACCTTTGACCGGTAGTGTACATGTTTTATTGTCACATACAGGAGTTCCAGTGGGCAGGAAATGCTTTCACTCACCATTTAGATTTTAAAATGTTGTTTTTCCTCTTTGCACTATACCCCCGGTAAACGACTTTTCCAAAAACAGCATAACACATTACAAAGTAAACTATAGCAATCCTCACGCTAAAACATTGAAATAATTTGTTTGCTGTGTTGAAGTACATCCATACTAATACTGTAACAATACAGTAAATGATTGCTGCATTTGTAAGCTTCTAATATTGTCATCAAGGTGTATCCCTGTGACATGGTGTGCCCACTGTCTCTGTCTGACCTTACCAAATGGCCTGCTCTGCCCACTGTTGCCATGGTCATTGATCCGCTAGCCAAGGTTCCAGCCTCCCTCTCACATTGCTCACCTAGTTACAGTTGAAGTTTACATACACCTTAGCCAAATACATTTAAACTCATTGCCTTTTAAATAGTTTAACTTGGGTCAAATGTTTCGGGTAGCCTTTCTCACAAGCTTCCCACAATAAGTTGGGTGAATTTTGGCCCATTCCTCCCGACAGAGCTGGTGTAACTGAGTTAGGTTTGTAGGCTTCCTTGCTCGTACACACTTTTTCAGTTCTGCCCACAAATGTTCTATAGGATTGAGGTCAGGGCTTTGTGATGGTCACTCCAATACCTTGACTTTGTTGTCCTTAAGACATTTTGCCACAACTTTGTAAGTATGCTTGGGGTCATTGTCCATTTGGAAGACCCATTGGCGACCAAGCTTTAACTTCCTGACCGATGTCTTGAGATATATCTAGCTTCAATATATCCACATCATTGTCCTACCTCATGATGCCATCTATTTTGTGAAGTGCACCAGTCCCTCCTGCTGCAAAGCACCCCCACAATAGGATGCTGCCACCCCCGTGCTTCACGGTTGGGATGGTGTTCTTCAGCTTGCAAGCATCTCCCTTTTTCCTCCAACCATAACGATGGTCATTTTGGCCAAACAGTTCTATTTTTGTTTCATCAGACCAGAGGACATTTCTCCATGTGCAGTTACAAACCTTTTTGGAGCAGTGGCTTCTTCCTTGCTGAGTGGCCTTTCAGGTAATGTCGATATAGGACTTGTTTTACTGTGGATATAGATACTTTTGTACCTGTTTCCTCCAGCATCTTCACAAGGTTCTTTGCTGTTGTTCTGGGATTGATTTGCACTTTTCGCACCAAAGTACGTTCAGCTCTAGGAGACAGAACGCGTCACCTTGAGCGGTATGACGGCTGCGTGATCCCATGGTGTTTATACTTGCATACTATTGTTTGTACAGATGACCGTGGTACCTTCAGGCATTTGGAAATTGCTCCCAAGGATGAACCAGACTTGTGGAGGTCTACAATTGTTTTTCTGAGGTCTTGGCTGATTTCTTTTGATTTTCCCATGATGTCAAGTAAAGAGGCACTGAGTTTGAAGGTAGGCCTTGAAATACATCCACAGTTACACGTCCAATTGACTCAAATGATGCCAATTAGCCTTTCAGAGGCTTCTAAAACCATGACATAATTTTCTGGAATTTTCCAAGCTATTTAAAGGCACAGTCAACTTAGTGTATGTAAACTGACCCACTGGAATTGTGATACAGTGAATTATAAGTGAACTAATCTGTCTGTAAACAATTGTTGGAAAAATGACTTGTGTCATGCACAAAGTAGATGTCCTAACCGACTTGCCAAAACTATAGTTTGTTAACAAGACATTTGTGGAGTGGTTGAAAAACGAGTTTTAATGACTCCAACCTGAGTGTATGTAAACTTCCGACTTCAACTGTATCTTCCACAACTGGTATGTTTTTTTTTTATTGGTGGAACATTTGGCTCTAATTGCATCCATGTGTAGTCTTTTAAGCATTTGGAACAATTATGGTAATATTCAAGATACATTTCTTCCTGTCCTGTGGCTGGGTTTCTATGCATGGCTTGGCTAGATTATGATTAAACATTGCTCAAGTATTGGCAGTACATGATATGTTTTGGGGATCAATATGCCATAATTTCTCCACCATGCTTCCAATAATGTATTTAATGTGAATAGGCTCTGAGAAGGTTTTAAACAGGTGTTCACATGTATGTCATTACTGGATGGATCTATTCTGGGCCTGGGCTCATAAAAGCGTTATGACAAGCTAGAACTGAAATTGTTCTCAGAGCCTTAACCCAGTGGTGATAATGATGGCCAAGCCCGTTGAGGCACACACTGAGCAATATTATAATTGTTGCTAATTTATTCTAATTCATGACAAATGTGTCTAAGACTGTTATTATTATTACTGTGCACGTTTTAAGCCTAACACCCCTCTTTAATGCCACAAACACAAAGCCTGAGAAGATGAAGCCTCAAGTTCTCATGATTGTATCCAGGTTAGAGCTACTATGCATGCGCCACATGTTGAGGGACATCAATAGTCCTTCCTTCAGGGGCTTCTTAAGCCTGGGATCTGTGGAGAAGCAGAGTGAAGATCCCATTTATAAGCAAATCCCTTATCCTGAACTAAACTTCTGACCCGAGAAGTAACTATGCACAGGAAAACTATTCTCACCTTAGACTTCAACAAAACTTTGTAAAAGCAGCGAGAATGTATCCTACCACTCAGTTAGAGTATTTGAAATGCCTATAGGTTATTGATCAGATAGTTAGGAAGCAACTATTTGCATTTCTCTGTCACTCACACTCCTACACAGGTGCCAAGCATATAGAGGCAGCTGAAATAACAGTGTGAACCTAGAGCTCAGCAACTTCAGAGTGGTGGTGTTATCTGGCAGAAATAATTAGATTGAGTGAATGGTGGGTTATATACTTGTCTAGTCTGTGACTGTAGTCATAGGATTGTTGGTTAGGGCACAGATTGTTTGTGATAATTATTTCACTCGGATTGACTTAGTTAGGGCAGGAGATGTATCACGTCAGTAGGCTACAATTCAAAGGCATGGATAAGACCTGTTCAGTTTCTCAGTGGAGGGCGTCAACAGTCAAACATCTGCCAGAAGCTGAAAGGAAAGCCTCCCATCTCCATCCTCCCTGGTATATAAAGTTGTAGTTTTATTGTTAGTTAAGAAATAATATTTAGATACGTTGCCTAGCCCGTCTGTATCTTTAGCAGTTCACTTCGGATTGTATCCAAATGACTCACAGTTTAGGTGCTTGTTGTTGATTGTGGGTACACTACTGTACCGTATGCATACACAAATTATTGCGCCAATTAAAGCAGAGTTCTGTACATCAGAGAGAGGTCTTCATTTTATTCAACGTGATTTAGGACAAGAACATAACATTATTAGATTTTGATGAGTAAGAGATACAATGGCCTTTCATTTATCCCATGCTTCTCTAACAGATGAGACCCATCTGGTCAAATGTATTTTTAATGGGATTGTATTTTGGCAGTACCTATTAGAAGACCACGCTGTTCTAGCCTGTTAGTCTCTTACTCTATTCCTGTTGTATTGCACAAAATGATTGCAAAACTGGAATTGTTGTTTACATGGAAACATTCTCCACTTCCATAGTAACCTGAAATGAGATTAGATAATGGCAGATGTTTAAGATCAGAATGTGGAACATAAACAACTAATAATCCAGACCTTAATTTTCACATTTCAGATAAGAATGCTGTTTTGCCACAGAACCTTCCGGATACTAGCTTTGTTGGATCAAGGCCCTGAATTGAAATGGACCATAACCCCATCGCAGCTGCAGTACCACAGTACCATACGATAACGTCACTCACATTTAATGAATTCTAAGCTCTCTTATATCATAATTAAACTAAAAAGTAGGCTTTTCACTATAGCTTACAGTGTGACATATCTTATTACAGTCTCCCCTGTCAAGAGTATGCTCTCCCTTGGTACGTCGTACTTTGTTATGTTTAAACTTGAATTATTCTCATGTTTTCCCTTCCTCTACCACAGGTGATTCTTGAACCTGAATTTCTTTAAAGTTCAAATCCGCATTAGGGGAAACAGGACCTCTGTTCACCTCCAGCGTATTTTTTTTTATGAAACGGAGAGGAGCCTCCAGCAGTGTGGTAAAATACGTTCTATACTGAAGAGTATTAGGGCTAAGCAGAAAATAAATAAATGCTGATGCACTTAGATTATATATTGTTTTGTATGGATAATACTTAAAAATATCAACATTTCAAGAATCAAGTCGAAATTGTGAGAATAAAATTGCAGTAATATTTCAAGATTTGGTTTATTGCATGCTTCCCTGGCTCCCTGTTGCTGTGTGCCACCATTGAGTTAGATGACCCGGTGAAACTATATTTTAGAATTGGCTTTAGTAACAAGGAAATCCTTGCTCTTTTAACGCAAAATTACCATATTATTATAAGTATTAGGATCTTGAAAATGTTGTGCTGCATATTTGGTCTGTTCAGAAGGAGGAACCACACGGATTTGAATGGGGTATTGGCCAAAGTGAAATCAACAGAATTGAACCGATACGTATTAGGAATTGTATCATTCCTCCTCCTCAGACCTGACCCCTCACCTAGTCTAGTTTTAACCCTGCACTAGTCAAGTGTCACCCCTCGAACTCAACCCTCACCCCTCCCTTCAGGGCCAGCTCTAGCCTTTTCGGGGCCCTAAGTGAGATTTGGTTGGAACCCAAAACGTATTGTTTTAAAGTTAATTTCCTGCAATTCTACACATTTTGCCATGGGGTGGAGAGAAATTGTTGAAGTTTTAAAGCTAGTGGCCGCTTATGTCGTTTATGCCTGGAGCTGGCCCTACCTCCCCTAGTCAAGTATCAATTCTGCACCCTCCTCCTCAACCTTCACCCCTGCATTTGTCAGGTATCACCCCTCTGCGTCATCTCTCTCATCTGTGCATCAGTCTGTTCTCACCCTTGCATTATACCACATTCTTTCTTTCTTTTTAAGTTATACTGAACAAAAATATAAATGCAACATGTAATGTGTTGGTCCCATGTTTCATGAGCTGAAAAAAAGATCCAGAGATGTTCCATACGGACAAAAAGCTTATTTCTCTAAAATGTTGTGCATAACTTTGTTTACATCCCTGTTAGTGAGCATTTCTCCTTTGCCAAGATAATTCATCCACCTGACAGGTGTGGCATATAAAGAAGATGATTAAACAGCATGATCATTACACAGGTGCACCGTGTGCAGGGGACAATACAAGGCCACTCTAAAATGTGCAGTTTTGTCATACAACGCAATGCCACAGATGTCTCAAGTTTTGAAAGAGTGTGCAATTGGCATGCTGACTGCAGGAATGTCCACCAGAGCTGTTGCCAGATAATTGAATGTTCATTTCTCTACCATAACCCTCCTACAACGTCGTTTTAGAGAATTTGGCAGTATGTCCAACCGGCCTCACAACCTCAGACCACGTGTAACCACGCCAGCCCAGAACCTCCACGTCCAGCTTCTTCAACTACGGGATTGTCTGAGACCAGCCACCCAGACAGCTGATGAAACTAAGGAGTACTTCTGTCTGCAATAAAGCCCCTTTGTGGGAAAACATTTTTTTCTGATTGGCTGGGGCTGGCTCCCAAGTGGGTGGGCCTATGCACTCCCAGGCCCACCCATGACTGCCCAGTCATGTGAAATCTATATATAAGGGCCTACTGAATTTATTTTCAATTGACTGACTCACTTATAAGGGAAAGAGGGTATCTAGTCAGTTGTACAACTAAATGCATTCAACTGAAGTGTGTCTTCCGCATTTAACCCAACCCCTCTGAATCATAGGGGTGCAGGGGGCTACATTTTTATGAACTGTAACTCAGTAAAATCATTGACATTGTTACATGTTGTATTTATATTTTTGTTCAGTGTACAATGAGCATGTCTATTGGCCAAAATACATGTCATGTCAAGCAATTACAAATCAAATCAAATGTTATTGGTCACATAAACATATTTAGCAGATTTTATGGCATGTGTAGCGACAATATCTTAGGAAAATTATATATTTAGATATAAAAACTTCCCTTTCTAGCTAGCTATGTTATTTTATTTACAGGCTAGCTAGCACGTAAATTAGATGGGGTAGGTCTAGTTACAAAGCAGGATCAATGAGTTATAGCCAATTCATTTGCTTACATTTAGGAAATATGTTTGAAATGGTCATGGATACCTTTAAATTATTAAACCAACCCATGTTGTTATTTAGCGATATTAAGCTATGGTGGTGTACCACAATTCTAAGATTGTAATAGGTTGGCCCAGATCCAGAAAGTGGAGTTGTTGTTGTGTTTGCATGCAGCCACTCAAGAACATTTACTGGCTTTTTGGTAAGCAAATCCAATGTAGATTTGGCCTTGTGTTGTAGGTTATTGGCCTGCTGAAAGGTGAATTCCTCTCCCAGTGTCTATTATAAAGCAGACTGAAGCAGGTTTTTCTCTAGGATTTTGTGTGTGCTTAGCTCCGTCTGGTTTCTTTTTATCCTGAAAAAACTCCCCAGTCTTTGCCGATGTCAAGCATACCCATACCATGATGCAGCCACCACCATGCTTGAAAATAAGGAGGCAGTTACTCAGTGATGCGTTGGATTTGCCCCAAACATTAGGCCAAATATTTTGTTCCTTTGCCTTTGCCTTCCTTTGCCTTTGTTTTTTTTGCAGTATTACTTTAGTGCCTTGTTGCATACAAGATGCATGGTTTTTATTTTGTATATTTGTATTTTTCTTTTCCATTCCATTTAAGTCATTTTTGTGGAGTCAATACAATGTTGTTGATCCATCCTCAGTTTTCTCCCATCACTGCATTTGAACTCTTAACTATTTTACAGGTAATATCCCTGAGCAGTTTCATTCCTGTCCTGCAGCTCAGTTCAGAAGGACAATTGTATCTTTGATGCATCTGTGTGGTTTATAACATAATCCAAAGCATACTTTTTAGAGATATTTAATGTCTGATCACTGCACTTCTTTATGAGGCTTTCGAAAAGCTCGCTGGTCTTTGTAGTTTAATTTGTGCTTGAAATGCAATACTTGACTGAGGGACTTTACAGATGTTGTACATTTGAGTCGGAAGTTTACACACACTTAGGTTGGAGTCATTAAAACGAATTTTTCAACCACTCCACAAATTTCTTGTAAACAAACTATAGTTTTGGCAAGTCGGTTATGACATCTACTTTGTGCTTGACACAAGTCATTTTTCAAACAATTGTTTACAGACAGATTATTTCACTTATAATTCACTGTATCACAATTCCAGTGGGTCAGAAGTTTACATACTAAGTTGACTGTGCCTTTAAACAGCTTGGAAAATTCCAGAAAATGATGTCATAGCTTTAGAAACTTCTGATAGGCTAATTGACATCATTTGAGTCAATTGGAGGTGTACCTGTTTATGTATTTCAAGGCCTACCTTCAAACTCAGTGCCTCTGCTTGACATCATGGGAAAATCAAAAGAAATCAGCCAAGACCTAAGAAAAACTTCCAAAGTTGTGGCAAAATTGCTTAAGGACACAAAACAAAGTCAAGGTATTGGAGTGGCCATCGCAAAGCCTTGACCTCAATCCAATAGAAAATATGTGGGCAGAACTGAAAAAGAGTGTGAGCAAGGAGGCCTACAAACCTGACTCAGTTGCACCAGCTCTGTCAGGAGGAATGGGCCAATATCCACACAACTTATTGTGGGACGCTTGTGGAAGGCTACCCTAAACGTTTGACCCAAGTTAAACAATTTAAAGGCAATGCTACCAAATACTAATTGAGTGTATGTCAACTTCTGACCCACTGGGAATGTGATGAAAGAAATAAAAGCTTAAATAAATAATACTCTCAACTATTCTTCTGACATTTCACATTCTTAAAATAAAGTGGCTATCCTGACCTAAGACAGAGAATTTTTACTCTGATTAAATGTCAGGAATTGTGTAAAACTGAGTTTAAATGTATTTGGCTAAGGAGTATGTAAACTTCCGACTTCAACTGTATATTGCTAATTTCCCTCACAATCTGAACTGTCATTTATGTACAGTTGTATCATGGATTTGGCAATTGTTAACAGCTACATCAGATATTACACTATTCTTCTACCATTACTCATCCATGTTCCATTTCTTGACCATATGTAGCACGTAAACTGAAGAAGATTGGACAGCTGAAGAGCCCGGAGGAGGATCTGCCTACCCAAGGCCCCACTGATGCCATCCAGTGTGTCTCTCCCCAGTCCGGCCTGACCTTCCATTCCCAGCTGGTGTTCCTCAACATCTTGGAGTCCATCGAGCCAGAGGTGGTTAATGCGGGACATGACCATTGCCAGCCGGACTCAGCTGCAGTGCTGCTCACCAGCCTCAACGAACTTGGGGAGCGCCAACTGGTCAAAGTGGTCAAGTGGGCCAAAGGCATGCCAGGTACAGTACTGGAATAGAAGAATCATACAAAACATATTTCCATGTGGTCCTTGAAGATGTCATAATTTAATTTATAACAAGTTTGCAATGGCATTGCAGCAATTTGCAGGAAGTGAAGGCATTAAGAATTCATCAGAGACATGTTTTGATAATAATCCATTTCCATGTGGTTTTTCATCTTCTTCTAGGTTTTCGGAATCTGCATGTGGATGACCAGATGACAGTAATCCAGCATTCATGGATGGGGGTGATGGTGTTCGGCTTGGGATGGAGGTCCTACAAAAATGTCAATGCCAGAATGCTCTACTTCGCCCCAGACCTTGTTTTCAATGAGTATGTGCAGCTATGTGATACCGAATTCAATTATTTCTGTGATATTATCTTATTACCCCCAGGGCCACAACTCAGTGTTGTCCCATTATGTTGGTGAAGATTTCCTTCAGTGGCTTCTGTCTGTCATAAGTACGGCAGATGCCAATTTTGTTCCCTCTATGTCTGTCTTGCTCCTTGTCCCTGTCGCTCTCATTTTCTCTCGCTCTTTCTCTCTCTCTACTTGCCTCTCGCTCTCTCTGTCTCTCTCTCTCACCGATATGTCTAGAATTCCATGTGCACACGGGCTTACAAGCCTGGCTTTCAGTAACATTTATATTTAATTTCCTTATTTGGTGTTCTTTAGTCACATGATAAGTCCTGAGGAAGATTCCATTTTTTCAGCATTACATCACCTATGGTGCAGGTTTTAAGAGAAGTAGTGATATTTAGTTCAAATTTGAATATTACGGAGTACGTAAGTATCATAAGTGACTAAGGTAGTTCAATGGTATTTAAAGTGTTATTACTAGGGTTGCATAATTCTGGGAACTTTCAATCAATTCTCTAGTTTTCCCAAAATCAAGGTTGTAGGATTCCCAGAATTAGGAGGGAATAAGCAGGAAATCGGGAACCCTCCTCCAACCAGGATTTCTGGAAAGCCAGGGCATTTATTGAAAGTTCCTGGGATTTTGCCACAATAGCCATTACTGAGGTGCAGTGCAGAACATTGTGGAGATATTATTACCCTGCCATGAGGTAAATTAAAATTTTTATTATTGCTAATATACTGTAAATGTTACAACTAAAGCACCCTTATTATCATTAGCTAGGTTTCCATCCTATTGGTGACAGATTTTCATTAAAAAATTCTAAAATCCGCATAAAATCAATATGCGCATTTTCCCAGCAGAGATGTGTTTCCATCAGATTGACTTGTTGCAGATAAAAGTCTGTGCGTGATGACGTAGTGCACATAAAAATAGCTTTTGCGGTTAAATCCCATGTACCAAATAAAAAATACCAACACATTTTCAACTCTATTCATGGTTTTCTCACAAAAATTTTGTGTGACCATTATGGTATTGGCACGTGCACTCTAATCAATATCTTACATGAGATTATTATGGACAAAAGAGCGAGATTATTTTTATTTGTCAAATGGCAGCCAAGCGTTGATGGTCATGACTCCCAAGTTTACTTTGATATGATATTATTATATCAATATTTGCGCATAAAAGCATTTCCACCGACATTTATCGCATAATTAATTTTACCGACACAAAAAGATCCCACCTTGTCTAGTGTATTGAGTTTTGTTGACATTTGGAAAGTTTACCAAAGAATGTTCTGTTTCCATCAGGCCTGCCATGACATTTTTTATCCAATATGTACTTTACTCACAATAAAAGGTTGGATAGAAAACTGGTTAGTGATCCATGTAGCATATATTATATATTAAGTATATTAGCGTCTATTCCTGTGAACTATGTCTGAAAATCATGTAATCAGGTCACATTTTCAGTTTGTTTGAAAATAATCCTGGGCAGCATTCAGTACCAATCACTGTGATCCTGTATTATCAGACCACACTCAACCCAGCAGGCAAAACTAGTTGAAATGACATCATTACAAACAGATTTCATCCAGCTTTGCCCGCTGGGCAATTGTAATCATTGCAACAGTTTCACATAAAGGTCTCACTCTCTTACTCTCTCATCTATTTGCTCCCTCTATCTGTATCTCTCACAACAACACGCTCACAGATTATCCCTCTCTTAATATATTCCCGATAAACTCCCCAACCCCACTCTGATTTTTCATTGGCTCATTCTCTTTATACTGTATCTCACCCTGACCCTCACTGCCCCACTCCCTCCTCTCTTCCAATAATGGTGCCAGATGGGATGGTTTTACGGGCTGTGCTATTTTTTTTTCTTTTTTTCCCCGCATGGGGAAATAAATAATTCATTTTGTACATAATGTTGCTGCTACCGTCTCTTATGACCGAAAAGAGCTTCTGGACATCAGAACAGTGATTACTCACCTCGATCTGGACGCAGATTTTTCTTTATTCAGTCCGAACGCAAAGGATATACTGCTTTGTCGTGCCTTGTAAGAATTTGCAGACTAGTAGTTAAACCACCTCTACCCTACGTATTATTTGCCAACGTGCAATCATTGGAAAACAAACTGGATTATCTATGATTAAGGCTATCCTACCAACGGGACATTAAAAACTGTAATATCTTATGTTTCACCGAGACGCGGCTGAACGATGACACGGAAAATATAGAGCGGCTGGCTGCTCCTTGCATCGTCAGGACAGAGCAGCTACGTCTGGTAAGACGAGTGGTGAGGGTGTGTGTCTATTTGTCAATAACTGCTGGTGCGTGATGTCTAGTATTAAAGAAGTCTCGAGATATTGGTCGCCTGAGGTAGAATACCTCATGATAAGCTGTAGACCACACTATCTACCAAGAGAGTTCTTATCTATGTTATTCGTAGCCATCTATTTACCACCACAAACCGATGCTGGCACTAAGACCGCATTCAATGAGCTGTATTAAGATCATAAGCAAACCAGAAAATGCTCATCCAGAAACAGCACTCCTAGTGGCCGGGGACTTTAATGCAGGCAAACTTAAATATGTTTTACATCATTTCTGCCAGCATGTCACATGTGCAACCAGAAGAAGAAGAAAACTCTAGACCACCTTTACTCCACACATGGAGATGCATACAAAGCTCTCCCCGCCCTCCATTTGGCAAATCTGACCATAAGTCTATTCTACTGATTCCCGCTTACAAGCTAAAACTAAAGCAGGAAGTACCAGTGACTCACTCAATATGGAAGTGGTTAGAAGTGGTTAGATGACACGGAAGTGGTTAGATGACACGGATGCTACGCTACAGGACTATAGCTGCCGTTTCAAGGAGCGGGACACTAATCCAGATGCTTATATGGCATCCCGCTATGCCCTCAGACGAACCATCAAACAGGCAAAGCGTCAACACAGGACTAATATTTAATCCTACTACACTGGCTCTGATGCTCATCGGATGTGGCAGGGCTTAAAAAACAATTACAGACTACAAAGGGAAACCCAGCTGCGAGCTTCCCAGTGACGCAAGTCTACCAGCCTTTTATGCTAGCTTCGAGGCAAGCAACACTGAAGCATGCATGAGAGCACCAGCTATTCCGGACGACTGTGATCATGCTCTCCGTAGCCGATGTGAGAAAGACCTTTAAACAGGTCAACATTCACAAAGCAGCGAGGCTAGACGGATTACCAGGATGTGTACTCAAAGCAGGCGCGGACCAACTGGCAAGTGTCTTCACTGACATTTTCAACCTCTCCCTGACCGAGTCTATAATACCTACATGTTTCAAACAGACCAACATAGTCCCTGTGACCAAGAAAGCGAAGGTAACCTGCTTAAATGACTGACGTTGGTAGCCATGAAGTGCTTTGAAAGGCTGGTCATGGCTCACATCAACACCATCATGCCCTTTCCCACCTGGACAAAAGGACCACCTATGTGAGAATGCTGTTCATTGACTACAGCTCAGCGTTCAACACCATAGTGCCCACAAAGCTCATCACTAAGCTAAGGACCCTGGGACTAAACACCTCCCACTGCAATTGGATCCTGGACTTCCTGACGGGCCGCCCCCAGGTGGTAAGGGTAGGCAACAACACATTTGCCACGCTGATCCTCAACACTGGGGCCCCTCAGGGTTGCATGCTTAGTCTCCTCCTGTACTCCCTGTTCACCCATGACTGCGTGGCCAAGCATGACTCCAACACAATCATTAAGTTTGCTGACGACACAACAGTGTTAGGCCTGATCACCGACAACGATGAGACAGCCTATAGGGAGGAGGTCAGAGACCTGGCAGTGTGGTGCCAGGACAACAACCTCTCCCTCAATGTGAGCAAGACATCATGGACTATAGGAAAAGGAGGGCCACACACACACCAATTAACATCAAAGGGACTGAAATGGAGCGGGTCGAGAGTTTCAAGTTCCTTAGTGTCTACATCACCAACAAACTATCATGGTCCAAACACACCAAGACAGTTGTGAACAGGGAACGACAACACCTTTCCCCCCCCAGGAGACTGAAAAGATTTGGCATGGCTCCCCAGATCCTCAAAAGGTTCTACAGCTGCACCATCGAGAGCATCCTGACCGGTTGCAACAACGCCTGGTATGGCAACTGCTCGGCATCTGACCGTAAGGCGCTACAGAGGGTAGTGCATATGGTCCAGTACATCATTTGGGCCAAGCTTCCTGACATCCAGGACCTATATACTAGGCGGTGTCAGAGGAAGGCCCAACAAATTGTCAAAGACTCCAGTCACTCAAGTCATAGACTGTTCTCTCTGCTACCGCATGGTATGCAGTACCAGAGTGCCAAGTCTAGGACCAAAAGGCTCCTTAACAGCTTCTACCCCCAAGCCATTAGACTGCTGAACATGTAATCAAATGGCCAGCCGGACTATTTACATTGACCCCCCCGTTTATTGTCTTTGCATAGTCACTTTACAAATTACCTCGACTAACCTGTACACCCGCACATACCGGTACCCTCTGTATATAGCCTCGTTATGTCATTTTCTTGTGTTACTTTTAGATTATTATTATTATTTTTTAACTTTAGTTTATTTAGTAAATCTTTTCATAACTATTTCTTGAACTGCATTGTTGGTTAAGGGCCTGTAAGTAAGCATTTCACGGTACACCTGTTGTATTCTGCACATGTGACAAATACAATTTGATTTGATATGATTCTCTCTCGTCCCCAGCCATCGGATGCACATCTCCAGCATGTTCGAGCACTGTATACGGATGAGACACCTCTCCCAGCAGTTTGTCCTGCTGCAAGTCACTCAGGAAGAGTTCCTCTGCATGAAGGCCCTGCTCCTCTTCAGCATCAGTGAGTGTTGCTGCCCAGCCCAATGTTGGCAGGTCCATTAAAATAATGTAGAGAGCCTCACATGGTGTATTTCCTCTTTTCATTCAATTGATTTGCAAGCGATATCCTAGTCTAAGCCATTTTCATAATACTGTCGAAATGATCCAGTACAATCAGAGAAAGCTTTGATTTACAAAACCAAACAGTGTATTATCAATAGTTGAGCAACAGAAATGTAATATTGTGGACAAAACAACAATAACGTTGCTTGTCTCCTTCGCAGTTCCAGTCGATGGTCTTAAGAGTCAGAAGTACTTTGATGAATTGCGGCTGACCTACATCAATGAACTTGATCGTGTCATTAACTATGGAAGGAAGTCCAACTGCTCTCAGAGGTTCTATCAGCTCACCCGCCTCATGGATTCCCTCCAACCGGTGAGAGACAATGTGCATCCTCAATAACTTTATTTGATATATTTTGTTATCTTAGAATGTATCAAGTTAAGAGCCTTAATGACAATCTTAAATTACAGTACCCATGATTTAATGACATATTTTATCTAAGTGATAAAAGTCTAAATTTGTCATGTTTAACTAAACAAAAACTGAGAATGTGACAGAATTGTAATGGAGTGGGTAACAGGTGTGCTATCTCACCTTATTCGCTGAGTGCTCTGCCATATACGACAATGACTTCAAATGAAATCCCAAGTTCAAGAACATTGGGAAACGACGGCATTCCTCTTTTTTGAGACGTCACCTCATTTCACGTTTTCGGCAGTTATGCCTTCATCTGAGCATCAAGAGATGTGCCAAAGCCATCGTTCTTTACGCAAGTGCTTTGGTGATAATTACAAATGCCGTACCTGTGTGAGGGCAGTGCATAGTGGTATTCAAAACATTAGTCAACAAACAATTGTTACAATATATATAGAAATACATATACAAATATACAGCACAAATACACAGATCAGCACAATAAACTCAACAAATAGCATTTAGGTATTCATGATGATGTAGGAAATTTGAGATATTTTCTTGCAATTAATTACTTCCTAGTGCACAATAATAGATGCTTTGGGGTATAAAAAATGAACGTCTGGAAAGAAAGATTGCGACTGAATGTAGGAGAATATACATGACCATACAAATGACAGCTTGGCCATATAGTCTACAAGAATAATCTGAATGAGAACTCATTGTTTAGACTAGGGTTTCCCAAACTTGTTCAATCACAATCTTTCTATCCAGATGTTTATTTTCCATACCCCAATGCATCTATTTTTGTAAGCTTTATTGTGCATTAGGAAGTAACTAATTGCGCCAACATATCTCAAATTTCCTACGTCATCATGAATACCTAAATGCTATTTGTCGAGTTTATTGTGCTGATCTGTGTATTTGTATATGTATTTGTATATATAGTAACAATTGCTTGAATACCACTATGTACCACCCTCAAACAGGCAATTGTAATTATCAGTTATGCATTTGCATAAAAACGATGGCTTTGGCACGTCTCTTGATGTTCTGATGAAGGCGCAACTGCCGAAATACATTAGCCTGCCAGGACAAAATTATAAAGGTGAAATGAGGTGACGTCTTAAACATTTTGGAGTGGCGCCGTTTCCAAATGTTAATTTGAAGTGACAGAATTATAACTGTGTATTGTCTCTGTCCATCTCTCCAACAACCAGATCGTGAGGAAACTCCAGCAGTTTACATTTGATCTGTTTATCCAGGCCCAGTCTCTGCCCACCAAGGTCAGCTTTCCAGAGATGATTGCCGAGATAATCTCAGTGCATGTGCCAAAGATCCTGGCAGGCTTGGCCAAACCAATCCTTTTCCACAAGTAGCAAGTAGCAGGATTTGCCATCATCCTGAGAATATCTGATCCGATCCAAGCTGACTCTATAACCCTACAGAGCCAAGGCTCTTGGCTCTGTAGGTTTTCCCTGCCATTGTTTTCTCTCTCACTCTCAGCTCCTTTTCTTTTTTATCGAATAGCTCAACGTACCATTTTTAAATCATTACATCATTACGGTAGTTTTGCTGCTTATCAGACATAATTGAGATCATTTTCTCAAATAGGCAGCAAGGTTTTAGCATTTATCTCAAGAGTTGCAAGGTGTCAGCTTGTTGACGGCCCTATCTGTCCTGTATTTCAAGAACAAATATCACACAAGACCAGTGGGGTTACATCAAATGTAAGAAACAGAAGAATACCATTCATTGACTGAATGAAAATAAAACTAATAAAACTAAATAATAAAACTAACAAATGCAGAAATTGTTAAACATATCTATGCATATCTTTACTTTTGGAACTTTCATGAGATTGTGCTATGTTCATTTAAAAAACAACTACCAAAGGGAATGTGGAATTAGTCGTTTACAGCATATTCACATACATACACAATAGTCTATCTGTATTTACTAGCTAAATTGCATATATCTATATATGTTTATATATATATATACAATGCATACATCACTACTGTACAGTACTTACAACTTTCTTGCTAGTTATTTAGTCAGTGAACAAACAATATATTCTAATGGTACCGTCATAATTTCATCTGATTATGGGAAATGTTGTAATAATTCACCCAAAAGTGACTTACTAATTATAGACACACAGAGTGAGATAATTGCAAATAATAACTTTTCAGATATATTTAGTGGCAGTGGATCTTTAAAAGTATACTATAAACATATAGTATGAAACCTGCTACAACTTGGCTGCACATTTAGTCTCTTCATGTAGTTTCAGGTGGCCAAATGATTTGGTCAAACGGAGCATACCCATAATCTCTCAATGCTGAAAATGCTCTTATAAGGTTTAACATGGCCTGAATATTTGCATTATTTAGTTCAACATCAGGATGTATGGAGGTTCATGCTCCATGTGTTTGTAGATGTTAGAATGCTTCAATCTTTATTGAAAACAATGCATGCCAGGTGTACATTTTGCAAGTTCAGTGCAGCTATGATAGTTATTGTGTTCAGAGTAATCTCCAACCTGCCATTCTACCTGTAAAAGCAGGTTGACATTTCATTAGTTTAGATTGAGTCAAGTCAAATATTACCGCATTTTTCACATTATTTCTTATTAAGACATCGGCTTTTCTTGATGATTCATTCTGGTTTTGCAGTTAAGTGCCAAACAGGGACATTTTATTCTCTGCACTAGCAAAACATTCTGACATAACACCATTATTATACCAAAACAAGTCTTTTTATACAATAATCTGTACTTTTGCTTGTTTCAGAAAGTAGTGAAAAACAACAAAAAAACAATCAAGAAAAGCTCTGTTATAAGATCCATGACATGCAAACAATGTTTAAACTAGGCGAGTGTGGTCTTTTTGTTCAGATACCTCAACAAAAATGGCAACAGGTGCTAAACTATGGGATTCAATGATAGCACGGGATAGTCCCTGACTTTGCTTTTATATGCCAAATGTATCTTAAATTACTACATCAAATCAAACCGTTTCATATTTTAGACTAGGTGAAATGCATTATCATATTTAGAATGTCATTTAAATGCCTTTTAAAATGCTGAAATCTTCATGCAAATATCTGGAAAACAGCAAACTCCAGAAAGATCACATGTTCATGGCCTCGACATCTGATTGAACAAATGGTGGTTCAACATTGGCTGAACCAGTAATGTTAAATGGAGTTTGCTGGGAAGCATCTTGACGCTCTAAATACTGTAGGCTGTGGAAAGAATGGGTTGTCAGAATACACTTTACGTTTGACAGCCACAAGCACTATGCAATTACTTGCAGGTGTTTACCCATTTATAACAACACCATAGCTGCTTAATTAGAATATATGACTCCAGACTGAAACCTAGGCCAAGTTGAAAGTGCTTTATAGAAGAAAAGTGACTGTTAATATTTGTCCCTAAATAGACCACATCAAACCTACAACAGGTAGCACTTACTGTAATCAATTAGTGTTACAATACACATGCTTCTCAGATTTGAAGCAGTGATTGATTGCACCTATCTTTGCCTGACACCATAAAAATATCCAGGGATGAATCAAAAGATAATTTGACAGCAGTAGTTTTTGTTGTTGTTTTATCACCATAAATGGCAATAACATGCATCCTTCACAACAATTGCACTCATTCTCAGACACATGCATGTGACGCATGCAAAAATGGAAGCATTAGAACTTCAGTCTACCTTGGGCATGCAGAAAACCAGTCAATTATAGTGCTGTTATATATTTCTTCAATAGCTTGTGCATAAAAATAAAAATCAACTGTATACATTGTGACTTAAATCCTTTAACGCATATTACCATTAGTCAATTGAGACCATAATCAAATGCATTTGTACAAATGTAAGTTCAAGTTGTTGTTGTTCTTGTGTTGTGAGGAACTTTACTTGTTGACCACCATAATTCTTATAAATGTACTGCAATAATATGGATCTCAATTCAATGAAACCACATTGCAATATTCAAGCAGCAGCACAAATCTAAACATACCTTTTCCGTTATAAACTAAATGGCAAAATGGTTTTGGTAGAAACAGCAGGTAGTGCTTTCAGTTTTCAGACACGTGTGCATGACAGCAGTTGTGTAAACAAGGATACTGCATCAATATTGCTATGGCAGATTTAATTGAATTTCGGGCCTAGGTTACAATTGCCCATCTGAAAACATCTGATCTTTTCTCGTCGTAGAGACATTGGCTATGCCTATATAAAAGCAATAAAACAATTAATTTGAATATTGATAAGAAAATGTTTTAATACATCAGATGACAATTTGTAAAAGCCATGGGCACATACTTGACATTGGTATTGTCGTATTCCTTTGTTAATCATCTTGATAATAAAATATGCTCGTTACAGGTTTTCCTCAAAAGAACATCCCAAATCAGACACCTTAAATCAGAAAAAAATATTTCTATGTGTAGTAATTCAATATTAAAGCCATAGATTTGCCTTAAAAAGCATAGAGATTTTGTACCATATATTATTTTAGATTAAGTGTAAATTATTAAATTTTCTGTAAAGTAAAATGATCAGCAGTTGTGTCTACCATAATGAGGCCACATTACTTAGCTTGAATTCTGAGGTAAATGACGAGGTAAATTAGTTGGTAAAATCGTTTCTGATTTAAGGAAATTATCACAAAGATGAAGCTATTTCTCTTTATACACCCAGTAGTCATGCTATGACTGCTTTGTTTATCATATAAAACATTTTTCACATGCTTTTTAGATTGACTTGGAGAACAGGATTGCACTGCCAAGCAATAAACAATTTGCCATAATAAACTTTACTTTAAATGTACCATGGTAGACCAACATTGAATCATAATGACAAAATCTATTTAAAAAAAATCCAGTTCCTAGAATTGATGTTTTCATACTGTTGTTATTAGTGGTAATGCTTGGTATGTAAATGTTATATATGAGTAAATTACATCACAAGTATATTAAAATGTCAAAATGGACACAGCTCTATGTATTTATAAACCATATTAGCCTGAATTTGTGTAAATGGTACAATGACTTTGTGTACATGTAACTGATTTTAAAAAAAATATTGGGAAATCAATTGTTAATGCTTTTTACCTACCTTCTGTAGTATTGACGATGTACTCAGTGTTTTGTGAGATTTTTTTAAAAACTGCAAACTTGCATAACTTTTTAAAGATATTTGAGGCAATCCTGACCATCAAAATGGTGTTACCTAATATTTGAAAGTTTGTAGTATTTCTACAATTTATCATGTGAAGTGACTACTAGTGAATGTGTCATTATTTAAGAATCCCCCCCCCCACCCATAATCTGTAAATTGATTGTTCACCTACAGCTATTGATATGAATTGTGTCAGATAAGTCTTAGTGTAAATCGAGTTTAGTTTGTTTGTGTTCCTTTGCATATTATTAAAAACAATCAAAAATGTATTGTGTGTGTGAACTTTATTTACATACTGAAGTTATTTTATGTTAACTTTCCTAATATTTTTCTAAAATCTCTGAAGCCAGAAGCAAATCTTGTGCACCAGCTAGTGATCTACTAGCAGTTTATTTTGGGGGATGAAAATATGAGCTAATGGAAACAGCTGATTCAGACCATCCCCACTACAGAACCACTATGACAATTCTGGTTAAAATCCCGCCTCCACTTCAAGCACTAACTTGATTCGTCAAAATAATTAGTGATGCTGCTCTTCACCAGAAGATTTTTGTTCCCCTATCTCAGATTAAGCAAATATCGCCAACAGATGTCAACATTTATGTTTATGTTCTGTCATGAGAAATTAGCTATTGACCAGCACCCGCCTGCATCATTTTTTTTTAACCCGACCTCACCAATAAACACTTCATGTGCAGGCAGTAATTAGCCTAAACATTTCTCAGAAAGACATTTAGGTCATTCTTGCATTTTTTATTTAAATGCATTTGGGAACATCTTCCCATACTAAATCAACTAATATGGCAGCTTAATGATTTCAAATGTTTAACCATTATGATAACATTGTGCTACCAGTAAGAGGAGTAACATCAATGATGGTAACACCAATTACACATTTTGTAAATTGAGTAACACCATTATCTAGGTTTCCATCCAATTGGTAACAGATTTTCATGTGAAAATTCTAAAATACTCATTAAGAAAATATGCAAATTTTTCCACCAAATGGACTTGTTGCAGACATTCGCTGCCCGCACCTGCCCGCACGTCCAGCATCACTACTCTGGACGGTTCTGACTTAGAATATGTGGACAACTACAAATACCTAGGTGTCTGGTTAGACTGTAAACTGTCCTTCCAGACTCACATTAAACATCTCCAATCCAAAATTAAATCTAGAATCGGCTTCCTATTTCACAACAAAGTATCCTTCACTCATGCTGCCAAACATACCCTCGTAAAACTGACCATCCTACCGATCCTCGTCTTCGGCGATGTCATTTACAAAATAGCCTCCAACACTCTACTCAACAAATTGGATGCAGTCTATCACTGTGCCTTCCGTTTTGTCACCAAAGCCCCATATAATACTCACCACTGCGACCTGTATGCTCTTATTGGCTGGCCCTCGCTTCATACTCATCGCCAAACCCACTGACTCCAGGTCATCTACAAGTCTCTGCTAGGTAAAGCCCCGCCTTATCTCAGCTCACTGGTCACCATAGCAGCACCCACCCTTAGCACGCGCTCCAGCAGGTATATCTCACTGGTCACCCCCAAAGCCAATTCTTCCTTTGGCCACCTCTCTTTCCAGTTCTCTGTTGCCAATGACTGGAACGAACTGCAAAAATCTCTGAAGCTGGAGACTCTTACCTCCCTCAGTAGCTTTAAGCACCAGCTGTCAGAGCAGCTCACAGATCACTGCACCTGTACATACAGTGGGGCAAAAAAGTATTTAGTCAGCCACCAATTGTGCAAGTTCTCCCACTTAAAAAGATGAGAGAGGCCTGTAATTGTCATCATAGGTACACTTTAACTATGACGGACAAAATGAGAAAATTTAATGAATTAATTTGCAAATTATGGTGGAAAATAAGTATTTGCTCAATAACAAAAGTTTATCTCAATACTTTGTTATATACCCTTTGTTGGCAATGACAGAGGTCAAACATTTTCTGTAAGTCTTCACAAGGTTTTCACACACTGTTGCTGGTATTTTGGCCCATTCCTCCATGCAGATCTCCTCTAGAGCAGTGATGTTTTGGGGCTGTTGCTGGGCAACACGGACTTTCAACTCCCTCCAAAGATGTTCTATGGGGTTGAGATCTGGAGACTGGCTAGGCCACTCCAGGACCTTGAAATGCTTCTTACGAAGCCACTCCTTCGTTGCCCGGTCGGTGTGTTTGGGATCATTGTCATGCTGAAAACCCCAGCCACGTTTCATCTTCAATGCCCTTGCTGATGGAAGGAGGTTTTCACTCAAAATCTCACGATACATGGTCCCATTCATTCTTTCCTTTACACGGAACAGTCATCCTGGTCCCTTTGCAGAAAAACAGCCCCAAAGCATGATGTTTCCACCCCCATGCTTCACAGTAGGTATGGTGTTCTTTGGATGCAACTCAGCATTCTTTGTCCTCCAAACACGACGAGTTGAGTTTTTACCAAAAAGTTATATTTTGGTTTCATCTGACCATATGACATTCTCCCAATCTTCTTCTGGATCATCCAAATGCTCTCTAGCAAACTTCAGACGGGCCTGGACATGTACTGGCTTAAGCAGGGGTACACGTCTGGCACTACAGGATTTGAGTCCCTGGCGGCGTAGTGTGTTACTGATGGTAGGCTTTGTTACTTTGGTCCCAGCTCTCTGCAGGTCATTCACTAGGTCCCCCGTGTGGTTCTGGGATTTTTGCTCACCGTTCTTGTGATCATTTTGACGCCACGGGGTGAGATCTTGCGTGGAGCCCCAGATCGAGGGAGATTATCAGTGGTCTTGTATGTCTTCCATTTCCTAATAATTGCTCCCACAGTTGATTTCTTCAAACCAAGCTGCTTACCTATTGCAGATTCAGTCATCCTGGTGCAGGTCTACAATTTTGTTTCTGGTGTCCTTTGACAGCTCTTTGGTCTTGGCCAAAGCGTGAAGTTTGGAGTGTGACTGTTTGAGGTTGTGGAAATGTATCTTTTATACTGATAACAAGTTCAAACAGGTGCCATTAATACAGGTAACGAGTGGAGGACAGAGGAGCCTCTTAAAGAAGAAGTTACAGGTCTGTGAGAACCAGAAATCTTGCTTGTTTGTAGGTGACCAAATACTTATTTTCCACCATAATTTGCAAATAAATTCATTAAAAATCCTAAAATGTGATTTTCTGGATTTTTTTTCTCATTTTGTCTGTCATAGTTGAAGTGTACCTATGATGAAAATGACAGGCCTCTCTCATCTTTTTAAGTGGGAGAACTTGCACAATTGGTGGCTGACTAAATACTTTTTTGCCCCACTGTAGCTCATCTGTAAATAGCCCATCCAATCTACCCCATCCCCATCCCCATTTGATTTGATTTATTGATTTATCTTGCTCCTTTGCACCCCAGAATCTCTACTTGCATATTCATCTTCTGCACACCCTACCATTCCAGTGTTTAATTGCTATATTGTAATTACTTAGCCACCATGGCCAATTTATTGCCTTACCTCTCTTATCCTACCTCATTGGCACATGCTGTATATAGATTTTTCTACTGTATTATTGAGTGTATGTTTGTTTATTCAATGTGTAACTCCGTGTTGTTTTATGTGTCGAACTGCTTTGCTTTATCTTGGCCAGGTCGCAGTTGCAAATGAGAACTTGTTCTCAACTAGCCTACCTGGTTAAATAAAGGTTAAATAAACAAATAAAAATAAAACACAACGTGCCATTGGAACACAGGAGTGAGGGTTGCTGATAATGGGCCTCTGTACACCTATGTAGATATTCCATCAAAAATCTGCCGTTTCTAGCTACAATAGTCATTTACAACATTACCAATGTCTACGCTGTATTTCTGATCAATTTGATGTTATTTTAATGGACAAAAAAATGTGGTTTTCTTTCAAAAACAAGGACATAATGTTTTATGTTTTATGTTTAATGTTTTTGTGCATAATGTAATCATGTTTTTGTGCATTGATCATTACATTATGAAGTGGGGGGAAACAAATCATCAATTGTGTCATAACTTTAACCAATATTGTAATAACAACCAATTAAACATGTAAAACGAAATGGACTATTTATTTTCATTTATATCAAGTGTAATGCTTCAGTAATAGCTGACTATACACCAAACCATATTCCTGAATCCTAGCTCTGAAGCTTACTTTCGCAGTAATATCAAGACTTTCAATTGACACAATTTACTCCCCAATACACACCCAACAGCCCCTAACCCCCCCCCCCATATAATCAAATTCAAAAACTCCTAAGATGCTGTTTACTGTTAAAACAATGTTGAAACAATCCAAGACACTTTCAACAATTGTTTTTATGAAAAACATTTTATTTAATCAAACATTGTTCAACACTTAACAATCACAGTTATATTCAACAAATGTGACACTATTTTAACTTGTGCTCAAATCTTTAATGAACCAAAATCTTTAATGAACCAACATATTAATCTTATAAAACACTTAACCAAACTTTTCTCGACAATTATAACAATTAACTAAAAGGTTATCCATGGGGATTTGGAAAAACAAAAAGAACAAAAAGGTTAGCCATCTGGGGATACTCCTCTCTGACGGTCATTGGGGTGGTGTTGGTAGTGTTGGTGGGGACACTTAAGGCGGTGTGGGTGGGGCTACGCGCTGGCTCACCACAGCCTGCAGCAAGCGCTGCCGAATAACTATTTTTCTACTGTATGGAGACAGTAGCCTGGTCAATCCTGGGATAAGGAGGAGTGAGAATTTGGAATATCACTGCAAGGTGTGTCTTTTTTTCTTAACGACACTGGATGTTTGCAATGTCAAACACGTCTGCTTTGGCAATGGATGCAAATACAAAGTGTTCCTCAAGTGTCAAGTGTGAGATAATGCATTCCATTAAAGAAAGAGTGTGATTTTAGGTTGTTATTACATTATTTGTTTACGTTATTACACTATAGATTTTTAAAATCTACTTTACCATGTAATAATCAACGTTATTACATTATTACATCAACGTTAAAACGTTATTACATTATGCGTTCAGCATATTTAGCACATTATTTATGACAATAGCAGCATTTATAACATTATACATGCAAAAGTTATTACATTTTTAGCAGCTATTACATTATTGGCAGTTACATTATCAGTTGCTACACATCACTACAACTCTACTCAACTCTACTCACTACAACTCTACCCCTGTCCAGGGGTATCGTCGGATGGGGCCTCAGTGTCTCCCGACCCCTCCTGTCTCAGCCTCCAGTATTTATGCTGCAGTAGTTTATATGTCGGAGGGCTAGGGCCAGTCTGTTATATCTGGAGTATTTCTCCTGTCTTATCCGGTGTCCTGTGTGAATTTAAGTATGCTCTCTCTAATTCTCTCTTTCTTTCCTTCTTTCTTTATTTCTCTCTCTCGGAGGACCTGAGACCTATGTCCATGCCTCAGGACTACCTGGCCTGATGGCTCCTTGCTGTCCCCAGTCCACCTGGCCGTGCTGCTGCTCCAGTTCCAACTGTTCTGCCTGTGGCTATGTTTTCAACTCTCTAGAGACAGCAGGAGCGGTAAGAGATACTCTGAATGATCGGCTATGAAAAGCCATCTGACATTTACTCCTGAGGTGCTGACCTGTTGCACCCTCGACAACCACTGTGATTATTATTATTTGACCCTGCTGGTCATCTATGAACATTTGAACATCTTGGCCATGTTCTGTTATAATCTCCACCTGGCACAGCCAGAAGAGGACTGGCCACCCCTCATAGCCTGGTTCCTCTCTAGGTTTCTTCCTAGGTTCTGTCCCTTCTAAAGAGTTTTTCCTAGCCACCGTGCTTTTATAACTGCATTGCTTGCTGTTTGGGGTTTTAGGCTGGGTTTCTGTACAGCACTTTGAGATATCAGCTGATGTAAGAAGGGGTTTATAAATAAATGTGATTTGATTACTACTGGGACAAGCCAATTTGATTCTCCTATGTACTTGAAACAATGCACAAAGTTTTGCAATATAAACCACTTGCATTATGTTTTATCGTTGATAAACAGTTCAATATAAACAAAAACATGTATGATGTGTAACTATTTGTAATTGTAAAGTGTTTTTCTCGGTTGCAAAGCTAAGGGACACAAATCCCACCACAATTCAAGAATGACCCATATCAAATTCAATACAAATTCAATTGTATTTGTCACAAGCACTGAATACAACAATGCTTACTTACAAGCCCTTAACCAACAATGCAGTTAAAGAAATAGAGTTAAGAAAATATGTACTAAATAAACTCAAGTAAAAACTTCTAATCAAATAATGAGGCTATATACAGGCGGTACCGGTACCGAGTCATTGTGCGGGGGAACAGGTTACTCGAGGTCATTTGTCCCCTTAGGGCAATTACTAAATAAGGGTATCTTCTAATTGGCAAAAACATAATAGAATCCAATCTATCTTCTTAATTCCTTTTTGATAAGACCAAAGAGCATTTACCAGGTTATTATGAGTATGCTTTATAGGCCCAGTGCAGTCAAACACGTGATTTTCCTGTGTTTAATATATATTTACACACTATAAAGGTTGGAATATGTCAGGGAAAAATGACATACTTACCTGATTTGTTTGATATTAATAGTAAACTGTTATATATTTAACTAAGAGTAAGACTGGCCTGCTAATGCTGAGTTTTTATGGTGTCCACTCTAACTTCCTGCAGTTAGGCTGGGCTTCTGGTTAAGGCAATGGGTTTTGCTAGGGATAGCTTGAGCTGACAATGACTTGGTGATAAAAATCTAAAAGCGGACATTCTATAGACAAGGTGTGGTGTGTGTGACCCAAGATAGAGATAGCCGGGAAGAGTTTAGAGCAATGTCTCATTGTCTCATCAGTTAACAGACCAATAAGAAAGAGAGTCCCAAACCTTTCTGCCAATAACAGCTAGTTTTCAGTTTTCCCTTCCCCACTCAGACCACTCCCAGACAGTCCTAGTAAAGTTTTTTCTTGAGAAATGTACCTTCTCTAAGAAGATATATATATTTTTAATTGAAAACAAACACAGTAAGTTTCATTTTATTTAACTAGGCAAGTCAGTTAAGAACAAATTATTATTTACAATCACGGCCTACCCCGGCCAAACCTGGACAACGCTGGGCCAATTGTGCGCCTCCCCATGGGACTTCCAATCACAGCCGGTTGTGATACACCCTGGAATCGAACCAGAGTCTGTAGTGACGCCTCTAGCACTGAGATACAGAGCCTTAGACGGCTGCACCACTCAGGAGACCATAATTGTTACCCAGAAATGATTTGATATTGAGATAAATACAGTTGCAATGGACCTTCAAAAACAGAATCTGTCTCCCCTGGATTCCTAAGAAACTGATTCCCCGACATTCTGGAACCTCTGAGAGGAATCTTGGTTGATACAATCCTGCCCTTTAAATAATTACTTTTCTTTCACCACTTATCAGTATTGATAACCTCACCTGTTTTTTGTTTTGTTGAGAACTCCAGAAGGCCAGGTATATTTTGGAATGTGTGTGACTTTTAACCATATGATTTATTGAAAATATGTTGTGGGAAGGACCTGGCTTATGGCCAGTTGATATTTGAGACTGATGATATTCCTATGTTCAGTGAAATATCTAAGATAATGGCCTTATGCAGGCTGCAGTACCAAGCTGTACTGCTACATGTATCATTGCCACTTGTTCATCTAAATCTCCCTTTTCTCAAATTCTGACTTAATAAATCCATTTTTATAAACTTTCTTAAAAAGGTAATTTGGGAGCAGCAATGCATGTGTCATTTTTTTATACAGTATTATCTTGCCCTGGATCTGAGTTATAGCTGTTTTTTTGTGTTATAGGGATTTGGATGACCACACTAGTCCCTTTTGCTCCACTTATTAACCATTCTGATTCCACTTTTCATTGCTATTGAGACAGAGTGGAAAGTTTAAAAAAAAATGTTACTTTATTTTTCAATGTTTTCCTGAACCATGCTCATACATGGTAAATGTTTCTTGAAAAACTCTTACAGAATGCATATAAGGGATAAAGAAAAGGAAAATGTAAACATTAGATAAGAAATGACAGGACATTGAAGAGCATATTGGTTTTATACAATCATATAATTTTCATACAAAAACAGATGAAAACAGTTGTTGTTCCTGTAACAACATATTACAGACAGGGTCAAGCAGGTCAAACACATAAGAAAATGTATGTTTCATGGTTCAAATGTTCACAGAAATAAAAATGGGAGTTGAGACTCAATTTAAAGATGAAACACCTCTGGGAACTCTAATGACAAGATCTTAACTGCGCTGTCAATCTTTCACAAAATATTCTAAGACAAAATAAAATGCACATCACCTTCCACACAACCCAGGATTCCTAACAATTCCCTTCACTGCTTAAAATATTTATTAAAATGTCATTTTCACAACATTCCACAAATGAAACATTCATTAATGAATCAATTAAATTAAATCAAAGACAAGTTATCCGAATGTAGATAGAAAATATATATTTTCTAAGGACCAACGTTAAGTGCAAAAAAGGTGGTTATAAACATGTTAGATAAAATGGTTTCCTTCATAGTAATAAGTGTTGCTAAAGTTATAGTGCTAAAGTTCAGGTAGGTAAATTACAGTCCTCACATCTGTGATACATTGACATTGTAATACATATTAGCTTTGCATAAACCTCCCCTCATAATATAATGCATTCTTAAAATGACACCGTAATCTCCATTGTGAATTAATTTGCAAGTCTTTGAAAAGGTACAAGCCACAAACCGGTATAACAGTTGCTGGTACTATGTGGGTTGTGTACCCACACTGAGAACACTGTACAGTACCTGCCAATTGAATTACTATGTACAGTTGAAGTCGGAAGTTTACATACACTTAGGTTGGAGTCATTAAAACTTGTTTTTCAACCACTCCACACATTTCTTGTTAACAAACTATAGTTTTGGCAAGTCAGGTAGGACATCTACTTTGTGCATGACAAGTCATTTTTCCAACAATTGTTTACAGACAGATTAATTCACTTATAATTCACAATTCCAGTTGGTCAGAAGTTTACATACACTAAGTTGACTGTGCCTTTAAACAGCTTGGAAAACTTCAGAAAATGCTGTTATGGCTTTAGAAGCTACTGGCAGGCTAATCGACATCATTTGAGTCAATTGGAGGTGTACCTGTGGATGTATTTCAAGGCCTACCTTCAAACTCAGTGCCTCTTTGCTTGACATCATGGGAAAATCAAAAGAAATCAGCAAAGACCTCAGAAAAAAATCATACACCTCCACAAGTCTGGTTCATCCTTGGGAGCAATTTCCAAATGCCTGAAGGTACCATGTTCATCTGTACAAACAATAGTACGCAAGTATAAACACCATGGGACCACGCAGCCGTCATACCGCTCAGGAAGGAGACGCATTCTGTCTCCTAGAGATGAACGTACTTTAAAAAAAAATCAATCCCAGAACAGCAGCAAACGACCTTGTGAAGATGCTAGAGGAAACAGGTACAAAAGTATCTATATCCACAGTAAAATGAGTCCTATATTGACATACCCTGAAAGGCAGCTCAGCAAGGACGAAGGCACTGCTCAAAAACCGCCATAAAAAAAGCCAGACTAAGGTTTGCAACTGCACATTGGGACAAAGATCGTACTTTTTGGAGAAATGATGAAACAAAAATAGAACTGTTTTGAAGCACTAGGGTGGCAGCATCGTGTTGTGGGGATGTTTTGCTACAGGAGGGACTAGTGCATTTCACAAAATAGACAGCATCAAATTTTGTGGATATATTGAAGCAACATCTCAAGACATCAGTCAGGAAGTTAAAGCTTGGTCACAAATGGGTTTGCCAAATGGACAATGACCCCAAGCATACTTCCAAAGTTGTTGCAAAATGGCTTAAGGACAACAAAGTCAAGGTATTGGAGTGGCTATCAAAGCCCTGACCTCAATCCTATAGAATGTTTGTGGGCAGAACTGAAAACGTGTGTGCAAGCAAGGAGGCCTACAAACCTGACTCATTTACACCAGCTCTGTCAGGAGGAATGTGCCAAAATTCACCCAACTTATTGTGGGAAGCTTTTGGAAGGCTACCCGAAACATCTGACCCAAGTTAAACAATTTAAAGGCAATGCTACCAAATACTAATTGAGTGTATGTTAACTTCTGATCCACTGGTAATGTGATGAAAGAAATAAAAGCTGAAATAAATCACTCTACTATTTATTTTTTATTTTTTACATTTTACATTCTTAAAATAAAGTGGTGATTCTAACTGACCTAAAACAGGGAATTTTTACTAGGATTAAATGTCAGGAATTGTGAAAAAATGAGTTTAAATGTATTTGGCTAAGGTGCATGTAAACTTCCGGCTTCAACAGTAAATTATGGTCTTAGTCACACTACATACATGACACTACTTAATAAACATTCATGTTGGAGTGTTGTATGAATGACAGTACCCAAATGGAAATGGAGAGATGCCAACCATCGGCTTCAACAAAATAACAATGGCAAAAACTAGGACTGCTGAGCCTTCAAATTAACCAGTGCTAATTTGGATTCCACTATCCAAAATAATTTAGTTATGAGTTCTTAAAGCTGAGATCTGCATGAGTTGAAACAGCCTCAATAGTCGCCCCCAGGCACATATTTTATTTGTTTTGATTATGAAGAGGATAGTAGCATCGTGGTAAAAACAAGTCGTTGTACATACTGTGCTGTTCTATTGTGTGTGCAATGATGTACGAAGGGGAAGAAAAACAGTGTTGGTTGTCGAAGTGTTTTTGTTGTTGTAATATCGCACTACGAATTTAGGGATTCCAGCTTTAAGGGTTCTTAACTTCTTAAAGCATTGTTGGCTTGTAAGTAAGCATTCCACTGTAAGGGCTGCTGTATTTGGCACGTGACAAATAAAATGTTATTTGATTTGAGTTATATGATAGGACTGTTGACTATACTCCTTCTGTTCATGATGCACTTTGGTGATTGAAAACAGACCACAGGAATTCTGATGTGCTGAATACCATAATTAAATTTGGTTAAGCTTAAGGTTAAAGTCCTACTTAACCAACCATGATAGCAAATAATAAGTAATGAATAAGGATCCACTCTCTGTCACACTATGTTAGATGCTGTTAGAGAGAAAGTGTCTCTGACAAAAAAATCACAACCATTCCCATGTTCTTAAGAAAAATAAGTGTTAAGTAAAAAAATAGATAAGTAAAAAGTTAAAAATAAAAGTAACAAATAATTAAACGGCAGCAGTAAAAGAACAACTGAGACTTCTGCACCTTTGGCTCTCAGTTTTGCATTAGATACTACTGTAGTTAACAATATTGTGCTACAACTGAGTCGCTTGCTTTCATTTCAACCTGTTACAGTAGGGTACTACAGTATAGCCTAAATGTATGTGAATCCAAATGGTATTAGGTAGCTACAGTAGCTTGTTTTCGAGCAGTTTAAAAGTCAAATAACTGTATACTGGAACTAGCCACTTGGACTAGGATTCATTTAGTTAACATTACATCATTCAGTTAACAGGTAAATTGTTTTTGTTTAAATTACATCATTATTGGGTTGATCCCATAGAATGTATAAATATTGATCCAGTTGCCAGAATCTCCAAGATTTGGATCAGACAGAGACATATACAGGCCTCCTTTAATAAACAGATTGTTTTTAATATCTAGACTGGAGCTCCTTTATCACAAATTAAACAACATGTTAATTGGGTCCCTCATAGCAACAAACAGGAAGGTGTCCACAGACAGGACAAAATGAACTCTGTTTCCTTTGTTCCACTACAGTACAGTATGTGTCCAGATGCTCACTGCAATTCCACAGGTCAGTGACAGGAGTAGAGGCCATGGTAACAGACTCATCAACTTAAATTCTAAGAGAAAATAAAAAGAGTGGTTTTGATCACAAACGGCAAAGTAAATTATTTAAAAAACAAATGTGGAGAGGGCCTGGGCATTTACTTCTGGTTTATGGGCCAAATTAGTTCATAAAAGCTTAGCAAGGCCTATTTGAAACCCATTTCCAGGTATACTGTACGTATGAAGCTGAGCTATTATCTCAACTAGCTCTAAATCGCTTCTGCAGTAGCTCATTCAAACCATTACTCTCCCTCTGTCTGCTTGTTCACAAAGTGTAAGAGGGGAGGAGGGAGGGAGGGGGGTGAAATCACAGGACATCATACCTCCTCTTTCACATTGAGTAAAGTAGATGCTGGAGGTGAGACCGATGAGCTACATGAGGAAAGCAGAACAACCCATTAAACATGAAATAAGCAACAATGTCAGATAAAATATTATTTTAAAAATACATTTAGAATTTCTCCAACAGTTACAGTTGGCAAGCAATACTATTGTCTACAGTAACCTGTCAGCTTCAAAGAACATCCCTCTACATTATTATTCTGCATTTGCTTTACCCGCCTGGCTTGTGTATACAATTATTATTTAATTATTAAATAGACTTCAATCATCAATTATAACAGTATAATTACTGTATATACAGGTAACTGCCAAAATAAAGGAAACACTTCAGTAAATGAGGGATACAAAGTATATTGAAAGCAGGTGCTTCCACACAGGTGTGGTTCCTGAATTAATTATGCAATTAACATCCCATCATGCTTAGGGTCATGTATAAAAAGTCTGGGCAGTCCATTATTTTGGCTACCATGGCAATGCCCCATAGGATGACAATGCCCCCATACACAGGGCACGAATGGTTACCGAATGGTTTGATAAGAATGAAAACGAA
The DNA here is from genome assembly GCF_034236695.1 of Oncorhynchus nerka. NCBI lineage: Eukaryota > Metazoa > Chordata > Actinopteri > Salmoniformes > Salmonidae > Oncorhynchus > Oncorhynchus nerka. Next base: position 61,220,590 of record NC_088405.1, on the reverse strand, counting down.
GTAAGCCATATGCCATGGCAATCTAAGTCATCCAATCGCAACATAATTGAACACTTATGGGAGATTCTGGAGCGGAGCCTGAGAAAGCATTTTTTACCACCTTCAACACAACACTTGTGGAAGAATGGTGTAGCATCCCTCCGATAGAGTTCTAGACACTCGTAGAATCTATTCCAAGGTGCATTAAAGCTGTTGGTAGCCCAACGTCCTGTTAAGACACTTTATGTAGGCGTTTCCTTTATCTTGGTAGTTATCTGTAACGGCATACAATGATTTACTGGATTTGAACCAAACGGTCACTGAGACTACTGATCATTTGACTCTATGCTAAATTTAGGACAAAACAACAGCCATCCCATCGGTGCCTGAGCTTTATTTATTCTGAAACTCAAGTGGTTCTTTCAAGGTTTAACTCATAGTTAGCAGGTCACACCTGACACCAGGAAAACACAACATCACTGAGGGCTCTATTTTAACAAACCTAACACAATGTTAAATCTTAGCACTGGCGGTTCAGTGGTATTAAAAATATTTTCAATATTTTTTACAACTGGAATTATGGGCGCAGTAGATGAGAGAGGCACGAAAGGGCTGAGTTTTGATGAATAAACAAGTTGTATGTGTCGATGATTGACCCTTCACTGACCAATCGGAACGTGCTCCATGACTAAATATGCGCTTTCTTGAAGTTGTGTATTTACAGTTTTATGTATTGTGTTGGAATCAACTCCAATTCAAATGTTAGTACGTCATAGGCTAGTTAGTTAAAAATAGCCTACAGAAACTAAATGTATGTAGGTCTATCCCATCTTTTCTAAATATGTTGAACATGTAAGAAGCCTAATTGTATGGCTTCAATATGGAAATATACAGTTAAACATAGCATTCACACTGATATAGGGGCTAGGCCTATAGTAAATTGAATTAATGTTTGCCATGTCTGAGCCATGGAAACGTTGTCAATAAGCAAGATTAAATTCACTATTGATAAGGCTTCAAAAGAGAGTGAATATTTGTAATCAAATTAAACAACTTGTTTTAAATAGGTTGTCTTAATACAGTTACAGGCACTACAATTCAAGATGGCGCTATCCATACCTCTAATAAACCTGGTTCATTATCAAAATCCTAAAAATTGAGATGTTTCTATGTTAAATGCACATGTTTTGTATTAGTGGATGGAATTTCTTTGCTTAGCTTTACTTCCTTATGTGTTTCCATTCCCCTTTAAAAATAGTTTATTTTCTTGTCTCTACACTTTACATTTTAGCCTCAAGGCAAAAGCACAGAGTTAGCCTACTAATAGCTAACAAAATCTCTTCACCAAGTAATGCTAGCCTATCAAAAATGAATGATTACCCCTCTAATACAAATCTAAAAGTACTGTAGGCCTACCTTACAACAAAACATGCTTAATTTTGATCAAAATCATGCAAATCATTAGGCTTCATGTGGCAAAAGCAAATTGCAACTGAAAACGTGGGTATAATTCAACGGGAGTTGAGATGTTGGGCTGATTTATATGGAAACCCATTCCCGCCACCCAAAAATAAAGGTTGCGTTTCTTCATTTGTGCCATTGTGTGGCGATATCTATCTACGCTGCAGCGGGCCGCTGGTAAATGTGTGGCGAGCAGGCATTTGCACCAGCACTTTGATTTGGTTTAATAAAAAATATTGACACAAAAGCGTCGAAAAGAGGGCCAAAGCACTCTTGTTTAGACTGATTCGCCTCATGATTTGTTTGACAGGATGTTAATGTTTTCATCCTTCCTAGGGTTTTTCCAGGATTTAATTTTTTTTTAAACCATATGACCAGACCAAAAAATTATTCACATCATAGCCCATATAAAACAGTTTTTATTTACAGTTGGTTTATTAGTCATACCACCACTCTGGGATCTGTTGTGCCACCTTTGAAATCACCACACAATGTTACAAATTAAAAAACATTATATTCGTATGATCTATCTCAAAATGTTGACTTACGCAGTTTTACTTGCATATCTCAACATTTTGACATACACATCTAAACATTTTGAGGTAGTGCTTGAGACGTGATAATTTCACAAGTTTACACAACGGTATTGTCTCTAGAGAATCGATCCCTCGAGAACCTGTCGAAAATGTCCCTTTGCTATCGTCATTGTGAAAACGGTCTAAGAGGACTATAGATTTTAAAAGATGAGACATTGAGGATTGTAAACACTGATGTCACATGAGCAAGTCAAACACCTGTGAGTCGAAAGATGAACTTCACTTTTCATGTCATAAAACATATACAGTGTCAATGTTTATGATCACTATGTTTGATGTACAGTTACCAGATGACATGGCATCATTCCCTGGGTTGTTCTGAACAGAATCATGTTTGTCTACTGTGAAGAAAATGTATCACGGCACACGCACCTGAATGCGCTCATGATTCCTTTCTAATCCGCACCAAAATGACATTGTTTCTCTGAATTGCATTGTGAAAACCTAACACTGATATATCGTATTTGATAACTTTGGGTTGCATAAACAACAACAGTAATTATGTGATGGCTGGGATGCAGGGTTGTGTTCCAAACAAAACTACTACAATTGTGCTTGCTCTAGTTCCTTAACGGCAAGCAAAGGCTAGGAAAGCTCAAAACAGCACCTTATAGTTGAAGACTGTTCTTTGAGCCATAAAAGGGCATTAGAATTACTTAGGAAATGTGCGCACTTTGGAGAGGTGTGTGGCCATTTGGAGACATCAGTTAGTACTCTCACTCAAATCCTTGTAATTATTTTGTCTTATGCTGTATGAATTTTCCATGAATATTCTTATCATGTTACTGAATGTATCCAAAGCATTTTCAGATTTCGTTATAAACAAATGTCAACATACAGTAAATTTAAAATCCACATAAAATCAACAGAGGAATGTTTGGATTCAGCTTTGTGTCAGGTGAACTGTTGTGTCCTCACATTTGGTCTGATAATTCCCCCATAATCTCCAGTGTTCCCTTTCAATTGCTACTATATTCTTCTGTACGAAACATTTACATTTATCCCTATCTGTATAGGCCAATACCCACTAGTCTAAAGGGTTAAGGGAAGGTTAGGCTATGCATTTCGCTACACCCGCAATAACTGCTAAATATGTGTATTTGACCAATAAAATGGGATTTGATGCTTGGTTTTGTATCAAAATAAACAAAATGGGCAGAAAACAATTGTTATGTTTCACTATATTGTATCACTCCATTATATTGGTATCACTCCACGGTGGAGGGATACATCTGAGTAAGGATTTACGCCCGTGTACACCTGTGTCACGGCTGGGGTCCACCCCTATATATAGACCCCATGGCCGCGACACACGTTCTCTTTCATTTTCTCGATGGACGTCTGTACGGTTTGAGGTACAAACTTTCTGAAGTTCGCTTGGTAAGTCACTGGTAAGTGTGTAATATCTTGTGTAGAAGTATACTCACTGGCTGTTTACAGCCTGGAGCATGTGGCCTGGCCACATGGCCAGCCCCTCTTCTTGAATGCTCCCCTCTTCTTCAGTGCTCCACTCGCTGCGTGCAGTTGATCTGCATCTTCCGCCTGTGGTTTGTCGTGCTTGTGCTTCGTTAGTGTTACACTATGACTCTGTGTGCATCTATTAATATATTGGTGGCTCTTGCTGCCACAAACTGGATGTACCTTACACAAATTTACCGACTGGCTTGTTTTGTGTGTGTTGTGAATTGCTTTAACATGCTGTCCCCACGCTATAGGCGTGGGTTCTCTGCTAATTACCCTACATGTGTTCTCTGCTAATTCCCCTACAGGTTTTTTTTGTTCTTTCTCTTGTTCTTTCTCTGCAGAATGTAAGAGTATGGTGATGGGCTGCCACTACGTTGAGACATTAACTTTGGAGTTCCTTAACGGAGTTACTCCATCATACGGTGCTGTTTTTTGTTTTCTGCTTAGATATTAAACATTCTAGGTTAAATCGCAGTTGGCGTAAAACAAAAACAAAAAAAACACAAATCAAATCCATTACCTGGTTGCTGTTCTTTTTTTATTCTTCCTGTTTTTCCCACAGGGGCCTTCCCCTGGGTTTGCAGAGGTACTGGGTAATTTATCCCTCTCCGGGTTCCTATTCCCCCGGGCGGGTCACAACATAAGCTCTCCCAGGGCGTCGGACCCCTGCTCAGTGGCCTTGTTGGCTGAGCTTATGGCTTCCCTTTGTGACAGGTGTCAACCGTCACCGCCATAGGGACGTGCCTGGGGGACCCATGCGCTCAGGGCGCCAGAGGAGAGGGAAGGGTGTGTTCCCTGACACACCCTTCCCCGGCCGCTTCTCCCGGTCTCAAAGGGCAAAGTGGGAGGAGTGTGTGGAGTCCCCATGGGTGTTGTCCCCAATGCTCGAGGGGTACCGACTCCAATTCCGGTGCCGGCCTCCGTTCTTCAGGGGCCTTTGTGTCACCACGGTGGCCGACCCTCTAAAGAAAACCCTGCGGCTGGAGATTTCCTCACTCCTGGACAAGGGTGTCGTCCGCAGGATTGAGACATCAGAACAGCTAGGTGGGTTCTACTCCACTTATTTTGTGGTCCCAAAAAGAGACGGAGGGTTTCGACCGATTCTGGACCTCCGCAACCTCAATAGGTACTTGAAGGTACTGAGATTCCACATACTGTCCCCAGACCACGTGTTGCAGGGACCAGTGGTTTGTGACGCTGGACATGATGGATGCGTACTTCCATGTTCCTGTTAACCCAGCTCATTGGCAGTACCTCTGATTCGCTTTCGAAGGGACGGCTTACAAAATCATGGTTCTACCCTTGGCACCCTGTACTTTCACCAAGTGCATGGGCACTGTCCTGGCACTTCTCACGTCCCGAGGATTGTTGATCCTCAATTACCTGGACAATTGGCTGATTGTGCACCGACCAGGACCCAGGTCCGGTCAGACAGAGACATGCTCCTGACACACATCGGTGGGCTGGGCATTACTGTATATGACAAGAGTCGTCTGATGCCCACCAGAGTGTGGCCTTCATTGGCATGGAACTGGACTCGGTCCTCATGAGAGCATGCCTGCCCACCAGAAGGGTTCAGGCGATCTTATCTGGCCTCGACTACTTTCGGCAGGGGTGGGTGGGATCCACCCTAACCTGCCAATGCCTGTGGACTTGCTGACGGCGGCCTCGTTGTTGATTCCCCTGGGCCTGCTCCATTTCCGGCCTCTTCAATGGTGGTTCAACTTCCACGAGCTGCACCCAAAGCGCCACAGTCACCACCAGCTTTGGGTGACCACACAGTGCCTCAGGGCATTGTTGAGGTGGCGCTGTCACTCCTTTCTCTCAGGTGGGGTAGAGATGCTGAGGATGTGCCGCCGTGAGCTGGTCAGCACAGACGCCTCCCAGATCAGCTGGGGGTGTGACCAAGGGCAGGTCGGCCAGTGGCTGTTGGCTACCCCCTTGGAGAGGCAGACTCATCAATACACTACAGCTCCGAGCTATACTGCTGGCCCTGCAGTCTTTCCTTCCACATCTGAAGGGAAGACATGTCCTGGTGAGAATGGACAACACCACAGTGGAGGCTTACATCAACCATCAGGGTGGACTGAGGTCCCACCTCCTCCATATTATGGCACGGGAGCTCCTCCTCTGGGCTCAGGGATGTCTAGCATCTCTACGCGCAGCGCACATACCATGCATCCTAAATTTGGCAGCGGCTTTGCTCTCGAAGGAGGGGCCGCCAACTTGGGACTGGAGCCTACATCCCCAGCTGGTGCAGCACCTGTGGGACAAGTTCGGAAGGGTGCAGGTGGACCTGTTTGCCTCCCTGGAAAATGTACACTGCCCCATGTGGTACTCCATGTCGGAGCCACCAGGGCCTCTGGGCTTGGATGCTCTGGCTCACGATTTGCCAGAGCTGGAGCTTACGCATTCCCCCCTTTTCCCCTGATCCAGGCTGTGCTGGACAGGACCAGGATGGCAGAGCATTGTCTGCTGCTGGTGGCCCCATACTGGCCCAGACGACCCTGGTTCAACCTTCTCCTGTCCCTGTTGTCTGGGACACCTTGGCAACTTCCCCTGAGACCTGATGTCTCAGGTCGGGTGAACTCTGTGGAACCCGGGGCCGCACTGCCTCAGTCTGTGGGCTTGGCCACTGAACGGCAGCAATGGTCCATGTTAGGACTACAGGAGGGTGTAAGGAACACCATGCAGAGTGCAAGGGCGCTGGTTACAACCGCGGCATACCAGTTGCGCTGGTGGTTGTTCTGCTCTTGGTGCACTAGTATTGAGGTTGTGCCCTAGTCATGCGGGGTGCAGTATGTCCTCCAATACCTGCAGTCTTGCTTGGATGAGGGCTTGGCAGCCTCTACACAGAGGGTATTTGGCCGCTATATCTGCCTGCCATGCGGGGTGGATGGGCAGGCCAGTGGGGCGCCATCCCTTGGTCTCCTGGTTTATGAAGGGGGTTTGTCGCCTGGGTCCAGCTAGGACCAGCTCAATGGCGAGCTGGGATCTGGATGTGGTCTTGGCAGCTTGGCAAAGCCGCCTTTCAAACAGTTGGAGCCTCCCTGAAACACCTCTCTATGAAGGTGGTTTTCTTGGTAGTGATTACTTCCATGAAGAGAGTGGGTGAGCTCCATGCTCTTTCAGTAAGTTCTGAGTGCTACAGGATGGACCCTGGGGGGAGGAGTATATCTCTCCGCCCCAACCCTTCATTCCTCCTGGCCAGCTGGGCACCTTTGCTAGGTACTATCGGGTAAATGTGGTACCTCCCTCTGCGGTTGGTTCAGTAGTCCTGGGCGGCACCTCCCCTTCTGGGGACTGTGCCGGGACCTACCCCTTCAACATTGAGGGTCCCTGCGTCTTGGTCCCGCGCTGGGACTGTTCCGCTGGTTGGCCAGGTCTCTCTTGCACCGACTAATCTGGTACGGGTATACCAATATATTGGAGTGATCCAATATAGTGAAACATAACGAAGGTTACGTATGTAACCACGGTTATGTGAGCTATACGGATCACTCCAATCCTCTATGGAGCTAGAGGCGCCTCAAAAATGATGTTGAGAACGTGTGTCGCGGCCATGGGGTCTATATATAGGGGCGGTTGTGACAGGTGTACATGGGAGTAAATCAGTAAATCCTCACCTCGGATGAAAATTGTCAATTTTGTGCTTGTTTTTAAGGACACACCTCAAATATTGCCACCACTTCCACCTCAGGGCAAGCGAGCTGATGTTAGACTGGTAATTTGCTGAACCTGGCATAAGGGGTGGAAAATGCCAGTGTGTTTGACACTTGCGCCTCCTTAGCGCCAGGCGAAAATAGAGCCTAATCATAAGCTCAATCACTTGTTAAAGCTTGTTCGTGGGAAAGACATATAGGTCTGTGGCAGTTAAAGTTGGGGGCTTATCACTTTAGTCATACAAGCATGGACATAGTTGTATGGCCAAGTATGGATAATTTTCAACATTAATTTGAGATCATTCAAGACAACCTCTCAGCTCCTCTTTAATTATAAACGGCCAAACAAGCTGAGACCAGGGACAGTGACTACTTCATTTTTAAGAGCAAGTTACTTTCAATAGTTCATCTTTAAAGTGAAATCACTGATTTATTTCTCAGCCATCAGCATGAAGCATTATGTTTAAACAACTTGGCTTGGCAGCATGTTGAGGCCTTGCCAACCATGGCAGTAGCCACTGCCATCTCATCATGTAACATGCATATCTTGCTGATTTACTCTACATAAGGATTTCATGGGGCAAAGGAGCATGTAGAGATTGAGTTTATTTTCAAACCTACCTTCCAAATTGCCTTGAAGCATTCTCAAAAAACTTGGCTTTGGAAGCAACACTGAAAAAAAGAGTAAGAGAAAGACAGATTAATCCCAGATGATCCCTGAGACATGTTAGGCTTACAGCATACCAAACACTGCTGGAGTACAATGACAAACGTTACGGGCAACATTTTCAGCCCTGGCAATGTGAAAATGACATGTAACTTAGAATAGGATGTTACACAACCACTGTAGTATTTGAAATAGACAGGAGGTCACCTATAATACAATAATAATACAGCTTGTGACCTCATTGCCTACATCTGTGGAGCACACTGTTCACTTGAGATCCACATGAATGATTACCACAATCACATGGACATTGTAAACGAGAGCTTTTGAGATGCATTACAAGTGAAAGTATTATTAGTAAACACAGTTTTCCTTTTGTGCATTTTAGCTGTATTTAGTGGGCAGAAAATATCTCCCTAAATCTATTATGGCATTGCACGGCATACCCCTTGTAAAACAACAGGGGCAGGCATGAACAGAGTACAAGTGTCAATGGTGAGTAGCAAAATATAGGTTATTTTGTTGCTACAATGTGATATCAAATAGGACACTGAAGCTGAAATCATAGCGGGGGATTTCTGATAAGACTTGTGAATAATAAGAAAATACACTGACTAAGACTTCATGTACACCTTTCCAGAAACAAGTCTCTCAAAGTTGCCGCTTGCTATAGACCACCCTCTGCCCCCAGCTGTGCCCTGGACACCATATGTGAATTGATTGCCCCCCATCTATCTTCAGAGCTCATGCTGCTAGGTGACCTAAACGGGGACATGCTTAACACCACGGTCATCCTACAAGCTAAGCTTGATGCCCTCAATCTCACACAAATTATCAATGAACCCACCAGGTACAACCCCAAATCCGTAAATACGGGCACCCTCATAGATATCATCCTAACCAACTTGCCCTCCAAATAAACCTCTGCCATTTTCAACCAAGATCTCAGCGATCACTGCCTCATTGCCTGCATCCGTAATGGGTCTGCGGTCAAACGACCACCCATCATCACTGTCAAACGCTCCCTAAAACACTTCAGCGTGCAGGCCTTTCTAATCGTTCTGGCCCGGGTATCCTGGAAGGATATTGACCTCATCCCATCAGTAGAGGATGCCTGGTTATTCTTTAAAAATGCCTTCCTCACCATCTTAAATAAGCATGCCCCATTCAAAACATGTAGAACCATGAACAGATATAGCCCTTGGTTCTCTCCAGACCTAACTGCCATTGACCAGCACAACAACATCCTGTGGTGTTCTGCATTAGCATTGAATAGCCCCTGTGATATGCAACTTTTCAGGGAAGTTAGGAACCAATATACACAGGCAGTTAGGAAAGCTAAGGCTAGCTTTTTCAAGCATAAATTTGAATCCTGTAGCACTAACTCAAAAAGTTCTGGGACACTGTAAAGTCGATAGAGAATAAGAGCACTGAGATTCCCATAGATTGGGAAGATGCCGCCGTCATTCCCCTCTTCAAAGGGGGAGACACTCTAGACCCTAACTGCTACAGACCTATATCTATCCTACCCTGCCTTTCTAAGTTAACAAACAGATTACTTTCTAAAATGATCCATTTTGCAATACCACTGTACCTTGCCTGTTCAACCTCTCAATCTGGTTTCAGAGCTGGTCATGGGTGCACCTCAGCCACGCTCAAGGGCCTAAATCCTACCCTGCCTTTCTATCAAACAGATTACCGCCATCAATAAGAGACATTACTGTGCAGCTGTCATTGCACCTCAGACCTGGCCAAGTTTTTCACAACCGACAATCTGTCAATCACCACATTCTTATCGGCAGACTCAACAGCCTTGTTTTCTCAAATGATTGCCTCGCTTGGTACACCAACTACTTCTCTGATAGAGTTCAGTGTGTCAAATCGGAGGACCTGTTGTCCGGACCTCTGGCAGTCTCTATGGGGGTGCCACAGGGTTCAATTCTCGGGCTGACTCTCTTCTCTGTATACATCAATGATGTCGCTCTTGCTGCTGGTGATTCTCTGAACAACCTCTATGCAGATGACACCATTCTGTATAAATCTGGCCCTTCTTTGGACACTGTTAACAAACCTCCAGACGAGCTTCAATGCCATACAACTCTCCTTCCGTGGCCTTCAACTGCTCTTAAATGCAAGTAAAACTAAATGTATGCTCTTCAACCGATCGCTGCCCACACCTGCCCGCCCGTCCAGCATCACTACTCTGGACGGTTCTGACTTAGAATATGTGGACAACTACAAATATCTAGGTGTCTGGTTACTGTAAACTCTCCTTCTAGACTCACATTAAGCATATCCAAACCAAAATTAAATCTAGAATCGGCTTCCTATTTCGCAACAAAGCATCCTTCACTCATGCTGCCAAACATACCCTCGTAAAACTGACCATCCTACCAATCCTCGACTTCGGCGATGTCATTTACAAAATAGCCTCCAACACGCTACTCAACAAATTGGATGCAGTCGGTCACACTGCCATCCGTTTTGTCACCAAAGACCCATATAATACCCACCACTGCGACCTGTACTCTCTCGTTGGCTGGCCCTCGCTTCATACTCGTCGCCAACCCCACTGGCTCCAGGTCATCTACAAGTCTCGCCTTATCTCAGCTCACTGGTCACCATAGCAGCAACCACCCGTAGCACATGCTCCAGCAGGTATATCTCACTGGTCACCCACAAAGCCAATTCTTACTTTGGCCACCTTTCCTTCCAGTTCTCTGCTGCCAATGACTGGAACGAACTGCAAAAATCACTGAAGCTAGAGACTTATATCTCCCTCACTAGCTTTAAGCACCAGCTGTCAGAGCAGCTCACAGATCACTGCACCTGTACATAGCCCATCTGTAAATAGCCCATTCAACTACCTCATTCCCATACAGTATTTATTTATTTATCTTGCTCCTTTGCACCCCAGTATCTCTGCTTGCACATTCATCTTCTGCACATCTACCATTCCAGTGTTTAATTGCTATATTGTAATTACTTCGTCACCATGGCCTATTTAGTGCCTTACCTCCCTTATCCTACCTCATTTGCACATAGTGTATATAGACTTTTCTACTGTGTTATTGACTGTATGTTTGTTTATTCCATGTGTAACTCCGTGTTGTTGTATGTGTCGAACTGCTTTGCTTTATCATTGGCCAGGTCGCAGTTGCAAATGAGAACTTGTTCTCAACTAGCCTACCTGGTTAAATAAAGGTGAAATAAAATACAAAAAATAAAAAACTCTTGACTATATAATGCTTTCCAACTCAACTCTGAAACAGAATAACAAATGTTTGGAGAGGAGTAAACCAGACAGACTATGTTGGCAACAAATGCAGTCAATGGAATCGGTATGGTGTGGAGGGTTCATTAGGAAAAGCGGATACAACTTCATGTGATATTTCAATTTTACAGGAGAAACATTTAACAAGGGACTTACAAGGACTGGAAGAAGACCAAAAGGAAACTCATAGCTAAGATTTTGTGATTGTTCTCTTGATTACAATTTGAATCAGTCTGGATGGAGTGTCTGGGTCTGGCTGAGTTCTAAGATCTACTTACTACGACGCTGGGGTGTCCTCGCTGGGGGCTGCAGTGGGGCCCTTGTGGGGTGCAGGGTATCGGCTAGGGGGGTCAGGGGGTCTGGTTGGAGGTCTGCAGATGGCAGGCTTCTCAGCTAGAGACCTCGTTTTTATCATGCCATCACTTTTTGCTGCAATGCAAGGATGGAAAATCTTAGGTAAACTGTTGTAAAATGTAGATTCAAAATGAAAAAAGCTAACAATGTTTGAAAAGCCACTTTCCAATTTCTCTTCTCGTTGCACATGATATGGCATCAATATCACAGACCAGCTAGGCACTGTGGTTAAGCCGCATATACAAGTCTAGAATTCATAGTGTGTTTGTGTTGTGAGATGATATAGTAGGCTAGATTGTTCTGCTACCTTCTCTGATGACTGCAACACTTCGAGGAGGTGGTCTCCTACATTGGAAGGACTGCGCTCGGTTCACAGTGACTCCTGTCTCACCATTGACTGTTGCTGCTGTATCTGGCCTCTGACCTCCGTCTTGTAGCTTAGCGACCAGTTTGGCAACGTCAGAGTCTGAGTGTCTGTCCTGGCGGGTGGATGGCTTGGGCAGGAGGGCCTGCCTTTGAGTGTCCCTGTGGAGCCGTAGAGGCGCGGTGATGGGTTTGGTCCTTTGGAGAGGTGTGGGGCTCGTTGGTGTGTCCCCGCCAAAATCCACCCCCTCTGGTCTGCTGCCATTCTGCTCATCTATGTGACAAACAGTTTCAAAACATAGTTAAATCGAAATACAAACAAAGTGCAACACATTTTCAGCATAGGCAGATTCCTGGACCACCTTCTTGTGGTGGGTTTATTGGTTAAAGAACATGCAGGTAATTCCCCACATAGTCATAGTGCAGAGGTTGCTGCTTTAGAACTGACTTTGAACTTGATATGATCATTACTTCTCCTGAGCTCCTACCGATCACATGTAGCATACTACTATACATGTGGTATGTGTGATTTAACAATGTTTAACTATTACAAACAAATGAACCACACAAACTAAGATATATTATTTTAATTAGTACTTTCATTCATTCATGCATTCTGAGTACTATGAAAGCAATGTCTAATGTGGGCATTTGGGCAGATTTATTAAATAATGGAGAAAAAAACAAAGCCTTTTGTGGATTAATATAGTCTGTGATCCAGAGAAGAATGATGTTTTTAGGAAAGAAGATTGCGTATAACAATTATCTATTCATCTAGGAGATTAAAAAGTAAACAGACAACTTCGGTGTACTCTTTGTCTCATCTAGAGTCATGCTGTTGGCCAGGTTTCCAGTGGTACATGCAGTATTCAAATGCTGCGATGGATTCAGACAGGTGGTAGTTACTTGTCATGCAAAGTGGAGCTGGTTATTTGGTAACTCCACGCAGGAACTCAGAGAATAGCAATAAATAAAATACCACACAATGAGGGGAGGACACGTAGCAAGTGCTCCACATCTATCCATACCACAGTAAATGAAAGAACTGACTCACACAGAGACATTTAACGCAAAGTTACAAGAGGTATAAATTACATGATTTAGCCTGAAGCAAAAAACTTCCATTTAGTGAGCACACAAGACCTCCATCTACCTCTCTAAGTGCAGTTAACAAATAAAATGTATGGTTAAGCTTGGCTTAGGAAGAGGTCGGAGTAAGCCAACATCTAGATATGATATGACATTTTTTTAATGTTTATTGGTTCCAATTCAACAAAATTGGTTTAAACTTGATAAAATAACTCACACTTTTCCCTCAAAGGGCATGCAATTAATGTAAAGATCAAACATTTAGAAATAAAAGTACATGCTGTATTCTGGCTCCCGAGTGGCGCAGCGATCTAAGGCACAGCCTCTCAGAGGCGTCACTACATACCCTGGTTCGATTCCAGGTTGTATCACAACCGGCCGTGATTGGGAGTACCATAAGGCGGCGCACAATTGGCCCAGCGTTGTCCAGGTTAGGCCGTCATTGTAAATAAGATTTCGTTCTTAACTGGCTTGCCTAGTTAAATAAAGGTTATATATTTTTTTTTATCATTCTATGCTAGCAATTCACAAGTACTTAGGATTCACACATCAGTAATACTGTATCCAGAATAAACATCAGCCACCTACTGTATAAATCACCTTACTCATACCAACTGAACACTGTCATAATCTAAATATAATCTGCATTCGCAGGACAAGGGATGGTAATGATAATAATGGTTATGGTGATGATGAGGATGATCATGATGATTAAACCAGAAGCAAATAATTACTCTCAGTGTTCTGGAGCTGGCCACAATTAACTGCTAGGCAGATGCGGAGCGGACGCTTGGCGATGGTGATTGGTTGCCGTTTCCTTGGGGTGATCCTTGGAGGAGGCATCGGTGGAGCTGCGGAACTCTCATCTGGTGCGCTGCAGAAGATCTGTAATCACACCAGCTCATCTAAAAGGACTTACATTTAATATACATTACATTATACTTGAGAATACACATTTAATAGTATCTAGATCAGTGGGTCCTAAACTGTGAATCTTGTGCATTCTACTAATACACCTTTCAAGAGTAAGTTGAATGACCGACTCAGGCTTTCAACATATTCTTGAAAGTTGTAATAGTAGAATACACAAGGTGCAATTTCGAAAATGGGTAGTACATCAGCAGTTTTCCTCTTGTCACGTCAGGCATTGCAGACCTTTGAAAGCCATTTATAACTTGTCAGAAATGTCCAGATCAAGTAGCACATGTCAGCTGACGTTTTTTTTTTCAAAGTTTTTTGAGATTCACTGATCGAGAATGTGCCATGGCCTACTTGAATGTTTATGATGCCACGGTGCATAAAATAACCATCACATGACTCTGGACCTCTTTGCAAGGGAGGAGCGGTAAATTAATCTTTCAAATTCACCTTGGTATAGTCCTCAATGAGAATCTCAACAACAATGTTCTGGAACTTTATATCCAACATGGCTGCCACAGTCTCCTCCTTTGCCCTCATCAGGGTGGGGCCAAAGATCACACCCATGTTGGAGGGAGTCATCAGGTTGTCCCCACTGTTACCGCAGACACTGTCAATAGCAATCCAGACAAGTTCGTAAACAAAATGACTCTCTAAAGATATGTCCAATAGGAACAAACATCTCTCAAATAGTGAACAACTTAATGCCAGTTAATGTCAATTTATAATTGCGCAACTATCATAAATGAATGAACAGGATAGTGATTATATTGGAGGACTGGACAGGTATTTCCCAATTTAAAAGTACATTACATTTGCACTCTACATAGATACAAGTTTCTAGGTCCGATACAGTAATCATCTGAACAGATGCAAGTTAACCCCTTCACTGGGCCCACGGGCAATACAACAGATATGTAATTACACCACAATAAAAGGCCTAAATAAGAATAACCCTTGTGACTGCATCAGTTAGGAGGCAAGGCACAGAGGTTGCGGCACAACAGCGGCACATCATATCAGGTTAGCTCTTACTTGACCAGGTGTTGGATCAGTAGGCTTAGCATTTCTCGATTCTTCCCTGGGAGTTTGTACGTCAGGCAGTGGATTGCACCCAGTCGATCATCTAGATTATCCGATTCTAAGAGACGAGAAATACTTTTTACATGCTCAATCATTTATATATTATCCTCAACTGAGACTGACCTAAACATCACTGCTTTTCGGGCATTTATCTGTTGCCGATTTTACACAATCCATTATGTATATATGGGGTGTTAATTAAACATGCATAGACATTGTGCATGAGCAAATAAATCAGCAAAGCCTAATCCCAGCCAAAACATTTCAGGGGTCCAGCTCCACACAGCTGCATTGTGGTGTAATGTGAAACGAGGACCTCGTTCAATTGAACAATAGGTCTCCTGGGGCATGGGAGCTTGTCTCAGTTAAGAGGATTAGAGCTGGTGTACAACATACCATTACAATGATTTTACCATTTAATTATGGCATTTTCAAATACAAAATATGGAGTTTCACACACCCACTATGACACTGTGGATCCAGTCTGTGGAGAAATGGAACAGAATAGAAAGCAGGGGACTAGAATCCCCCTGCAGGAGAACTGCATAAGCTATCTGGAGGTTGGAACTTCTAATTGATTGGAAAGACCTAATAAAAGAAAATGCCTTTTTTCTTTGTTATTGCTTATGTGAGGAACACACAGATGTGTGCGTGTGTACTTTTTTTCTTCCCTTTTATAGCTGTAACCCAGCCTGTAGAACTTGAGAATGAACTCACTCTGATGGAGAACAAATGCACAATGAATTAACTCCACAGAGAGCATTTGGCAAACACACAACAAGATGTGGACGTAAACAACCTGTTGCTCAGCTCCCAAAGCCAACCTTAAAAATGTAATGACTTGTACAATACAAAATGTACAGTAGTGTCAGACAAAATGTGTCCTACAAAAACATACCCTCGCATGAGAAGGAAACTTATGTTTTATGTGCAATGAGACTATGCTAAAGATCTATAAATCTGACGTCTGTTATGATAACAGAATTCCATCAGTTTAGGGGACTGGTGCAGTTACTTTTTAAATGTGTAAGCCATATGCAAATCAGATAATATTTTATCTTGAAGTGGGTTTCAGTAATTGTTTCCCCAATGTTGTTTTTAAGTCAGTAAGTGTGAAAACACATCTTACTTGCTGCTAAGATGAGGTCCCTGTTGAGACCGTAGGTCATCAGAGGCTCTGCTAGACTCCTGTGGATGAACACACGCGATCAGGTAAACAAGTACAGTACAAATACTCTAACACTTACATCATACCCTAAAACACCCTTTTTAACCACTGCTACTCATGTTTTACTCATGCACTTTCAGCATCAACAAGTGCTACTCATTCTGAATGAATGAGAGTTCACTGGCACATTTCTCTTTATCAACATTTTTTTTTCCTGATCTGAAATTAGATTTATCAGTGCAGTGTTAAGGCATGAGAGACCAAAGGCCTTGAGTAAGCTCCTTCAAACAGCTGCCTGGCCTCTTCCAAGTGTGGCAAGAAGACATGTGAGTAAATCATCATGATGGGTATTGGGGGAGGATAAAAACCTGGCCTTGAAGCCAAGAGGCCTTGTCACTGAGTACTTCAAACAGCAAACAATTATACTAGGCTCATGGAGCAGAGAAAAACCTCTCATCCTCAGCCAGCATAGATTATTAGAAAGTATCTCTAATCATTACACATAACTAACTTGAAACATACTATTTTCATATTAAACATATACAGAATATACAGTCTGGAAATGCCATAGAACTGCAAAATGTACATACCATACTGTGCATACTGTACACTTCACGCAATACAGAGCCGTATATAATTTTATATGGCTCTGATGTAGAAGCTGAGTGCTAATGGGCTTCAGACAAAGGCTGGTGTAACACAATTCTATTGAACTTGTTGTTCCAGAGCAGCTGGCTCTTGCGTGTCACCTGCTGGATGATTTAAGAGGATGGGAACACACCTGAGATAAAACTTCATGGCACTGGTTATGGTTTTTATGTCCCAGTCACTGCTGTGGAAATCCACATCCCCTGGGCATTTCTGGTCTACAGGGAGAGGAGGGAACCGATTAAAAATAAACATGCAGAAATGGTAAAAATAAATATATAAAAAAAATATATAAATAACTGGCAAGTTATCCACAGTAGGTTCAGCCAGTTGAAATATCTGAATGTATTGGTCTAGAGTGAATTAAACTACTTTATTAAAATAGTTTATTTTTCTCAGATTTATTTATATGCAACCATTTATTTTATTCCTTCATTCAAAAAGGCAAGTAAATATAACATTTCAATGTTTCCACAACATCATTATAGAGGGCTGCAAACATGGATAAAATATTATAAATTAAGCCTTTGCAATGGCACATCATAAATATCGAATCAATTAATTGTCATCCGCCTTAGGGGATAAATTAGGAATAAAACAATATTTACTTAGTGCTTTTTAATATTGTTTCAAATCCTGTTGTGTGTGCCATTGAAACAGGGAAATTTAACAGCTTAATAATTTTATTCTGCTTCAAAACAGCCCTTCTGTTTCTATGCATTCCTCAATTCCAACTCAATAGAGGGCACAGATGTTGACTGGGTAATTTCCTCACCAAAAAATACATTTAAAAGCTTCTGGACTTGGATGTTGCTGCCAACAGTTCTGTAGACTCCTTCTTGTGTGAGTCCTGTAAAAGAGAGCAGGAGATGGAGAGAGTGGATGGGGTTGAGGTAAAAGGAAACTAAAGGGGGAGTTTCCTCCAGAGAAATTCCAAGCAGTGGAAATGTACAGGCTGTTCCTCAGTGCTGGCCTGTCTGAACTGGAGTGAAAATGGGAACGTAGCAGACACCGCCTTGACAACGCTAGCCTACGTCCCAACCTCTTTCAAATGAATGATTTGCTTCACTGCTCCAGTGGACGGCTGGAGTTTATGTTATTATATGATCCCTGCATATCTTACCGGTTGTAAAAGATAGTGTATTTTTACTAAATTAAAGTAGAGTATAGAAGAGTGAATTAGGGAGGTCTGAAGTGAGAAGGCCCATGGAATCTATAAAGAATTTAAGCTGCTTGAGAAATAAAAACAGTGGAACGTGAGGTGCCCACACTGTTAAAAGTGTTCTGATGCCACATGTGAATAGACTCCCTCTGGAATAATACCTTTGTTGCCTACGTGCAAGCATGATTATTAATAAGCTATGCATAGTACTGGTGCATTATTAATAGTTCCATTGATGTAAACAAAGTAAAACAGCTCATTTAGTACGGACTGAAGTACTCTACTGTAAGGAAGTTTATTATGTTGAGCTACATGCCAAAGTTATGCTCTCCTGGCTGGACGTCACATTGGAGCCAGTGTGTTTTTATTTAGTACTGGCCTTTGGTGAGAAGGTTCATTCAGGACAGCAGTGAGGCTTCAGCAGATCTCGTTCCAAACACAACTCATCTCTGCCCTCTAAAGGGCAATGAGGCAAACTGACTAGACTATGACAAAACTGGCATGAAATCTGATCCGCGACATACAAAGCGAAAACACATGGTGGGTACTGGAACTTTCTGGTAACTTTACCTTTAGTTTCAACAAAGTTGATGCATTTTCTCACAAACTTGAATCCAACTTCATTCAATTCCACTGTGGAAGGCAAGTAACATTTTATAGATTTGACAAGCAGTGGCACTACATACAAATGTGTGTGTAAGGATGTTCAATGAGACTAATACATTTTAATTCACTGTATTATACTGCAGAAAAATACAAAAAATGAACACTGGTAATGGTACATACTTTCAGCTTGCTTGTGAATTGGGGAATGATAAATCTGGAATGAAAGGAACATGTAAGACCAAAAGGAACAGAAATATATGTGAAGCTTTCTGTGGCCATCATAAAATATCTGTATGATGCTGAATATATGCTATTATTATAAAGAGATGCTGCTTTTATAATCATATTATTGTTTATCAAAACCAAAGTAAACAGCAAGATGAGGACTATAAACATAATGCCTTCACAGTACAGAATAACTTTTGGACCAGGGGGGGGGTTGTATGGACCCTCCAGTAGGAGGCAGCAAAGAAACTCACAGGCTCTTTTCCATACATGGCCTCCATCCACAACTTCCTGTTGGCCTCCGAAACTGCCTGGAGTGTGACAGGTGTGTTTCTATGGATATAGGAACAAGTGTCACAGTTAGGGCATATATTGCATTTATTTGTCAACAGTTTTGTTACATGAGACCCGTAGTCCAAATAAAAATGAACTTAAATCTACATATAACTGCCACAAAAGAGGAAACACTTGAGTATGAGGGATAGAAAGTATATTGAAAGCAGGTCGTTTCCACCACCATCAACAAAAACACAACACGATGGAATTTCTCATGTAAGAACGGTGTCGCATCCCTCCAATAGAGTTCCAGACACTTGTAGAATCTATGCCAAGGCGCATTGAAGCTGTTTTGGCGGCTCGTGGTGGCCTAACACCTTATTAAGACTCTTTGTTGGTGTTTCCTTTTGGTAGTTACCTGTATTCGTCTGCCCTGATTGATCAACATTTTATGAACTTGTGTCTGACATCCCTCTGTCTGATATGAAATGTCAGTGTATGGCTTGTGTCCCTCTGCTGTGCATATTGTACAGAATGTTTTGCTTGTATACATATGAGTTCATGGTGTTCCCTTCCCCTGAAATCACTGAGTTTGCCATCTGCTTCCAGCAGGATATAGAGGAGCCTGCTGCCAACTGATTGTTTGGGCTAGAATCCACTCTGTACCCACACACTCAGTGTCCTTGTAGACCACCTGTTCACCTCACTGCTCAAACTTGTTTATCCCAAAAGGCATGTATCATCTTATACAAAGTCTTCCTCATCTCGAAGTCTGAAAGTGGAGCATTTGTACTAACCTCTCGCAAGTTTCAATATCAAAGCAGAAGCGCTTGTCTATGGACTCTGTCTTTCTGCGGAAGCAGGATTTAAGCTTCAGCTCTGTGGGGCCCTGGAAGAAACCATGAGTGTGTAGGTAAAAGGTGGGGGAGAGAGGACTAGAGAGAATCTCTACATTAAAGCTTTGGAGAAAGTTAATAAAATAGTAAAAACACAAGTAATATATGAGCGCATGTGCCTTTAAATCATTCTATTGAGTCTGATCAAATATCAGAGAGGTGACAGATAGTTGTTCAAGTGTCTTATACAGATTATACGACCCATTTTATGACCTACCTGTTTGGTTGCAGGTTTTGGTTCAGCAGGGACCATGACAAACAGCTTGCTATCTTTGTGATACTTACAGTAGTACTTCACCCATGACACACCCAAGGCCCCTGAGAGAGCAGGGTGTTAGTTTATCATGTCAGGTCAGGGCTTATTGAATACAACATGTTGAGAGGGATGTAGCAGGTTTACAAACTGTGGCATGCATACTTACACTTCTCCTGAGAGTACAAGTAGCCCTCAATGACTGGTTGGCTGTGCATTTTACCAATCTGGGTTGGATGCTTCATTCTCTTCATCAGCTCCTCCATCTCCTCACGAGTGCTCTCAAAGTGGTTCCGCGTCTGCAGACCACATCACAACACACTCAGACTCACGGTCATGTTCCATGGTTATTGGGAAGCCCTATGACAGCTTCCTGGAGTCCTAACTAGACCCATCACCATTACTATATCTCTCGCCTCCGGGTTTAGGCATCATCATTATTGAGTCTCATTTAACTAATGTTGTCATTAACATCGGTAGCTACTCACATTCTGCAAGCTGAGCTGCAGCTCTTGCTTATAGGGCATGAAGTCCTGAGTCATCTCCACCGTCAGGTTGTTGAGTGTCAGGATACTGTGAAGAAATGCCAGCACCTGTTCATTGAAAACAACACAACATACAACTGATTATTAGTATATTGATAATTATTCAAAAATGGTCCTGTCACTATATTCTTATAAATGGGCACATTAATTTTATAATACTTTTACAAAAAAAATTCTACCCCTTTTTCTCCCCAATTTTGTGGCTGCAATTGTTAGTAGCTACTATCTTGTCTCATCGCTACAACTCCCGTACGGGCTCAGGAGAGACGAAGGTTGAAAGTTATGCGTCCTCCGATACACAACCCAACCAAGCCGCACTGCTTCTTAACACAGTGCGCATCCAACCCGGAAGCCAGCCGTGCACCTGGCAACCTTGGTTAGCGTGCACTGCGCCCGGCCCACGACGCAAGGCCAATTGTGCGTCGCCCCACGGACTTCCCGGTCGCAGCCGGTTAAGACAGAGCCTGGGCGCGAACACAGAGTCTCTGGTGGCACAGCTGGCGCTGCAGTACAGCGCCCTTAACCCGGGAGGCCCTGAATTTTATAATACTTAATGAAGTGAAGTGTAAGAGTTCACCTCCGTACTACAGTAGCCTTGCGTACCAGACTTCTAGACTCTCATAGCTGTTCAAAGGCTGTTCTTAACACTCACTCATACCGTACTCTAACACTGACCTATTGCTAATCTAGAATTGGGTTCAAATGAAAAATCAAAATCGATGAGATTCTGAGTAATTCTTTCCTAGTGTGCCATGTTAGACTTGCCTGTCTCAATGTGCAATGGTGTTCAGAGTTAATTATGGTTGTTCAGGATGTGTGCCACTGATCCACTGTGGCCGTAGCATATAACAGGTTTCACAGGCAGCATCTGTAGCTGTGTGTGTGTGTGTGTGTGGATATCCATGCAGCAACACAGGGAGGTGTAAACAGGAAGTGTGGATGACAGAGAGGAAGAAAACACTCACAGGCTCCACCACATCAAACTTCTTCCTGTCCTGCACCTGCTGGATCTGGTACACATATTCCACTGACGACTCATAGAAGTTCCGCCTCTCTTTGTCCAGCAGCTCATCAGCCTTTGGAGGGATGAAATGGTGATTACAAAAGCAGCTTGTTTCCGAATAGTCTTAATATTTGTTGTTATTGGCTAAATTTTAAGCCGGTGAGCTTGAGCCAGTTTAGTTATCCAATTAGGGAGCATTAGAATAAAATATTCACATTTTACAAACAAAACTTTTAATCCCTTCAGAGTTCCATTAAACTCTTTACAGGAAGTTTCTGTTGAGGGATTTCCACCAACCTCCTGCAGCTGAGTTTCCTTCTTCTTAGCAGACAAATTCAGATGTTTATCTAACTGAGAGTAATATTTTTCACTCTCTTTCTCAAACTTCTTCCTTCTTTCCTAAAAGACAGACAGAGGTTTATTCAATAAATTACACAATAATTCAACAAAACATTAGAAATGATTTTCAGTGTGAGACTTCATCATGTGTCAACAAGAGTAATAGCAAGATCATAATGTCATAATCGTAACAGTTTGTACATGCACATGTTGCGCCACACAGCCATAATTGGCCTTGATCAGTTGAGATCATTGTTTCCCAAACCTCTCCCGGGGGACTACGAAACAGTCCACAGTGTTGTTCTCGCCCTGCACTGAACCCTCACACACCTGATTCAACTAATCAAGGGGCTCTATTTTTGTCTGGCACTAAGGTGGTGCAAGTGTCAAAACACAAGTTAGCTGGCAATTACAGCATGTAAAAACTGTCACTCTGGCATTTTCGAACCCTTGCGCCAGTATCAGCCCGCTTGCACTGAGGTGAAAGGAGTGACAATATTTGAGGTGTGTCCTTAAAAACTAGCGCAAAAGTGACAATTTCATTCAGTATAAATAGGGAGATTTGACTCACCAAAAGTAGGTCTTAGCGTTAAAGCGTTTGGTTATTTAATATCCATGACGCATAGTGCCCAAATGCTCATGGAAAAACAGAAATGTGCTCTTTGTGCCCGTGTACATATGAATGAAGGCAGTTTTTTTTCCTTCTGCCCAATGCATTCACCATTACCCAATACTATCAATAAAAGGTTTGGCTCGTGAGACCACTTTGAAATAAATCTTAATCACCAAATCTTTATTAAAAAATAATGTTTGGGAGCAGCAAAACAGTAAGCGAGCATCCCCTTTTTATCTACAATAGGACAGAATAATTTGAGTAATTTTGGAGGAGCACGTCTTTGGTAACTAGACAAGACGCACTCTTTGGAAATGGGGATGGATACAAGCAAAATGGAGTATGCAGGTAGGCCTACTGTATGTGAATAACGCAAAAGCATGCTAGTAAAAGCCTCACAAGATGACCATTTAGACACCTTTTATGATAGGCTACTTGGCTAATGCATAGGCCAGAAAGACAGCAGACACATTGCTGTTTAACCAGCTTTCGTTATAGTAGGGTAAGGGTAGCCTACTGATGGCTTGGTTTTTAATCTAATGAAAATAACTTAGATGTTTCTAAATACAGCACGTGTGTCACCGTCTCAACTCTCATTCCATGATAGGCATATGTACATGTAGCCTACGTGAGGCGCGTTCACACTGCACCTTAGCCCAGGGCTAAGGGAGATTTTAGCCTGGTGCTGAGCGAGTGTTCACACTTGCACATTCTAAAGTAGGCAAGCACCAACCTTAGCCCAGGGATAGCTGGCCCTGCTCCTGAGCAAGGTTAGAGCTGACTTTTCAGGGCTAGCCCAAGAAACATGGTTCCAAAATAGCCCGTGTGAAATGGGCTCAAGAACAACGCATGTAATTTTCTGGGTAACAATTAAGTACTTTATTGTAATAGAGTTCCATTAAAATTGGCAAAACTAACTTTTTAGCAATTTTTAAAAACTTTTCTCAAGAAAGCATTTAGCTAGGACTGTCTCTGGGACCTATCTGAATGGGGAAGGGAAAAATGAAAACTAGCTGTTATTGGCAGAGAGGTTTGGAACTCTTTGCTGCTATTGGTCTATTGGCCAATTTTCAGGATGGTCATATCACCATGGACAGCCAAAATGCCACACCCATGCAAGCCTGCTGGTTAGAAGGTCCTGTGTAGATTGTGTTTCCAAACAGTAACTATTAGGCATTAACACTGATCAAATTGATCAAAGGAAAAAAATGAATTTTGACTGCATTGGGCCTTTAATAAACGGATGAGGACACAAATATTCCGTGCCCCTAGATGAATTGGAGTTGATGACAATGCAAAGGCAGTCAATAACATACACAACTTGAGACAACCGCATGCAGTATTAATCCTTGGAACAAGTTGATTGGCCAGTGAATGGTCAAGCCCTCGTCCCACAACTCCCACCTACAACTTATATATTAATCAAAACCCAGCCTTTTCGCGGCACCGTCACCTATTGTGCCCATAATTCCTGCTGGGAAATTAGCACAAATATTTCTGACGCACCCCCGGACCTATAGCGCTCCCGTCAGCGCTAAGATTTACCATTGCGTTAGTTTGTTAAAACAGAAGGTTTGGGCGTTGAGTATTAGTTGATTAGATGAATCAGGTCTGTTAGTGCAGGGCTATAACAAAAATGTGGGCTGTCTGGACATCCTCAAAGACAGAGGTGGGAAACCCTGGTGTAGATAGTACTGCCAACACGCTTGGAAGGCCTAGCATTTGTTTGAGCTAGCTTCTCAGCTGAGGTCATCTGCAGTTGATTACAGATGCCAAAGCACTACAGTCCACAACCTATGTTGGACTAGACCATAGCTTCCTTGGCAAAGGGAAGAGAGTCACACAAATATTTAGTTGGATAAAGAGAATCTACCACTTCTTGAAATCAATGTCCATGTATTTAGTACAAATGCTGAGACTAATGTGTGTTAGATAGATCTGGACACACTACATAATTTCAACGTGGATAATTTGGTCGAAACGTTGATCAATGGGATTACAAATTATATTCACCCTCTCAAAAAGACAGTTGAATTTCCTATGTGTGATCTAAAAGCACAACCAAATTCCCATGGAAAACAATGTCTGATACTTGGATTCGTTGTCACCCAAATATTTAAAAGCCCAGCAAATTTCAAATGGGAACAAAATATCAGACATTTTGTTTTGTTAGACAACAGATTAATGTGACATCTCTGTGATTAATCTAATAGCAGTACCAAATGACTGGGATTGCAGTTGAGATGACATTAAAAGTACATGGTGCAAGTGATCAATGCCATTTGAGATTCAGCGCAGATTATTATAGCAATGGTGAAGATCTCCACAGACCTGTGATGACTTAAGAATGTGATCTTGAACATAGTTTATATGATTACATAAGACCATTATAGTTTTAGTAAGCTCAACATGTGGCCACAGATGTGTTAACTTGTTTTAAGGGAGAATATTACATTCCTTTGTAAGATAGCCTAAATTAAGGAAACTATTTACTGCATTACAAAGGTAATATAAAATTGTGTTTGGTTGACAATGCAACCAAATATCAACATTTAAAGGAGGAGATATATCTACTGCTTGGATATTTCCATCTGAGCCACAGGCTTAATCACATTATTTTACTTTTGGTTGAGTGTGAGATGTGAATCCAATATCATTTGTTAACTTGTCAACAAGTTAATAGGCTATTTATTGGATTTCAAAAGTGATAGTGTGTTTGGTTGTCAACACAACCAAATATAAACATTTGAAGGTGATGTATCTTATGCTTGTGTAGTTCCATCTGTGCCACTGACTTTAAATGCACTATAAATAAAGTGTGATGAGTTAGTCCTATACTTTCACTTACAGTGAGCTCCAAAAGTATTGGGATAGTGACAGATTTTAGTTTTGGCTCTGTACTCCAGCACATTTGATTTGAAATGATACAATGACTACGAGATTAAAGTGCAGGCTGTCAGCTTTAATTTGAGGGTATTTTCATCCATATCGGGTGAACTGTTTAGAAATTATAGCACTTTTAGTACATAGTACCCCATTTTAGGGGACCAACAGTATTGGGACAAATTAACAAGCTTAGTATTTGGTCCCATATTCCTAGCACACAATGATTAATTACATCAAGGAATGTGGGACCAAACACTAAACTTTCGACTACTTTAATACACATAAGTGAATTTGTCCCATTACTTAATAATTCAATATCACATTCAATTTGAAATCAACCAGAGCTTGAAACCCTAGACTGTTTATTTTAAACAGTTCTGGGTTGAATTCAAACAATTGTTGTTGATGACTTTGTAAAATGCTACATAGGTCTAAATATCATTCTTGCTGAAGTATGGCCACATTTCATTTGCTCAGTTCTTATTTATTTTATTTAACTAGGCAAGTCAGGTAAGAACAAATTCTTATTTATAACCTGGACGATGCTGGGC
Source organism: Oncorhynchus nerka (assembly GCF_034236695.1). NCBI lineage: Eukaryota > Metazoa > Chordata > Actinopteri > Salmoniformes > Salmonidae > Oncorhynchus > Oncorhynchus nerka. The sequence goes on along the minus strand of NC_088405.1, from coordinate 61,194,509 downwards.
CAAATTGTGCGCCGCCCTATAGGACTCCCAATCACGGCCGGTTGTGATACAGCCAGGAATCGAAACAGGGTCTGCAGTGATACCTCTAACATTGAGATGCAGTGCCTTAGACCACTATACCACTTGGGAGCCCAAACCAACCTGGACTCAGGGGTAGATGTAACATAGTATATTTCAATCTAGCTAACATGCTAAGTAGTTGCAAAGTTGTCAATTAGTTAAAATGCTAAAGTTGTCAGCGATGACATTCGAACACGCCATACCCATAACTGTATTTTCCATGTTGATTCCATATCACAATACGTTGAAAAATGACATTGATTCAACCAGTTTGTGCCCAGTTGGAAGCTCCTTCCTCCAGAACTTGTCTTTCTACATTTATGTAGTCGAACACTAGTGGCGTTACTACAGCACATCTACTCACCTTTGGCTATTTATTCACTTAATCTAAAGGCTCAATTCAATCAACCTGCATTGCAGTAGGACCAAGTATATATAGAACTAGTAAATTTGAATAGTCTTTGCAATGGTAAAAACGTTTAAAGTGGATCAACTGGGTCAGTTTATGGTGGGACTGGATAGGTACACTAAAAACAAATAAATTGTGTTTGACTGAATGTCTTGCTGAATAAGTAGGTTGGTGTCATGAGCTTCGCGCTGAATTTTCACAACAAGCAAATCTGGAGGAGATGGAGGAAGGGGAAGGGGGCCCGTGTCACCTCAGCAGCACATGAGAGTGTGATTTATATGCACTGCCAAAACTCAGATCCTGTTTATCTCCCATCTAGTTAAAGTGAAAAAGTGCTACATGAGCACATGACTGTTCAATGAAAAGTAGGTATACTCAACAATCCAATCCAACAACCAATCATTTTAAAATGTAAATACTGAAGTATCCACCACACTAAATATTATAAATAAATGAATATAAAGCTAAATATGAACTCACCTTTGTCACTCCTATTTGCTCCTTGCGAAACTTCTCCAGTGGCTTGATAAGCAGATCACAAGCATTCTGAACCTGAACGAGGAAAAACCATGAAACATTGAGTGTTCTGTTGGCCATTTGGCAAAAGCATGCCATGCATTACATTACAAACATGCAAGATTAGTTATGATAAGAAATTGGATGAAAAAGGGAACCAAGCTATTAGAAGCCTAGAAATGAACAGGGAATTATCTTGCACTCCAGCAGGTGTTGCTCTTCTTCCCCTCAAAAAGAGCATCAGCTGTAATTATAGAGTAGCCGTGTTTTAGAAAAAAATCCTTAAAGCATCCAGAAAGCCCAGTATAACAGGATCGGCTGCTTTTCACTGCACACTGATAATGCAGTGTCATGACACCACTATTTATATTGCACAGGCCCAAAAGGAGGACAAGACCAGAGACAGAGTTCACCCCAGGAAGCCAGTTCTAGTTGGAGTTTCTCTTATTTCCACCTCTGGCTGTATGAGGGTCAAAAAGGTGCTGCTGATAACCCACCAGCATCATCCTGTCATCCTCCACTTCCTGTAGGAGACCAGCAAACTCCTGGAAAGACTCCGCTGTAGACAAAGAGAAAGATAGATATTAGGTTACATATCATAACTAGGACACACATGTACATAACTACATATTCTTTAACTTTGGACACTGTTTTGACAAAAAGGTAATGTGTTATCAAGACATTCTAGCTGTGTGCTGGTGTCACAATACATTTACAGATTGACAGTCTTGTAATGTCACATTACATTATGGTGTGGCCTGTGTTATGTAACTGTATAGTGAATATATTTGGCAGAGGTCTTGTTTCGTTATTATATAGTGTAATTAATGGGGTACACATTTTCCCTAGAAGATGACAGGTTCATACGCACTGAACAAGGGAGGAAGTGAAATCAATAAAGGCTTTGTGCCATCACCAACAACAAAAAAATTACTTCCTAATTCATGAAGTCAAATACACAGAAATCTATTGCCAACCAGTCAATGCTGGAGAGAAAAGTAATAAGGCTGACTAGACTAGAGCCATATAGAGATATGCAGAATATGGCTTTCAGGCTGACCAATACAGTAAGTGTATGTATGACAAAGCACTATATGAACTTACCAATGTTCATCTCATCATCTGTCAGAGAATCACCAATGAAGTCAAACTGGAACACACCGAGTGTCTGGGAGAACTTCTGCACTGCCACTGAATAACCTTCATAAAACACACATTACACATCGACACAAACAACATAATAACAGTAGCACTTTACATTTAGATTTAAAAGGATAAAGTGTGTAATTAGGACATTATCAATTAAATTGCGATATTTATTTTTGGTGATTGCCAAACATGGGGCTTATATGTGATTGAACTGTTATCATTACAGTTCAGCCATAAGTTTTTATTTATTTACTTTTCTGCTCTTTTGCACACCAATATCTCTACCTGTACATGATCATCTGATCATTTATCACTCCAGTGTTAATCTGCAATATTGTCATTATTCGCCTACCTCCTCATGCCTTTTGCACACATTGTATATAGACTCCCCTTTTTTCTCTACTGTGTTATTGACTTGTTAATTGTTTACTCCATGTGTAACTCTGTGTTGTCTGTTCACACTGCTATGCTTTATCTTGGCCAGGTCGCAGTTGCAAACGAGAACCTGTTCTCAACTAGCCTACCTGGTTAAATAAAGGTGAAATAAAAAAATAAAAAAATAAATAAGCACAGTATTTGGAGAGCAACTAAACAGAAAAGGTATGTTTGAGGAAGTCATGCTGCCTGGAATAAGAAGAATAAGGAGGCCCACCCACTTCCCCTTAGACAACTCTTGGTTTGGGCTAACTCAGGACTATTGTCAAAGTTAGAGACAGGTACTGGTTGGTTCCCATGACTAGCCCAGACAGGCAGCATGAGAACACATCAAATAGTTTCTGGTTGCTGAATTTCACCATCAGAAATACAAATAATATACTTAAGCAATAAGGTCCGAGGGGGTGTGGTATATGGCCAATATACCACTGCTAAGGACTGTTATGCACGACGCAACGTGGAGTGCTGGGACACAGTCCGTAGCCTTGTATATTGGCCATATATCACAAACCCCTGAGGTGCCTTACTGCTATTATAAACTGGTTACCAACGTAATTAGAGCAGTAAAAATAAATGTTGTCATACCCATGGTATACGGTCTGATATACCACGGCTTTCAGCTAATCAGGATTCAAGGCTCAAACCACCCAGTTTATAAATCATCTATTTTCAGCATTCTAATGAGTGAAGACAGTCATTACATTAGCATAGGTGTGTCAAATTCCTTTTACCTCAGGGGTGTGCCAATGAAGAGGCAGAAAATATCAGACAGACTAGTCCAACAATAACATAGCCCATCCTTTCAGTCAAAGGCAATTCTGTAATTAGGGTTTTCAATTTTTTATAGAAAGTCAACCTCCTCACTTCAGTGAATAAAAAAATAAATTATATACTATACTAGAGGACTTGTGTTTGCACCCAGATGGGTGTTAGGCTTATGATTTATATCATCAGGGGGAACTCTTATTTCAACTCCTTATACCTCAACAACAAAAACTCTCTTCAAGTGACCAAGACAGAATAAGTGGCATATCCTATACTCAGCAGCACTGCATCTCTCCTTACAATGACAGTTTCTGTTTTCGAGATAAAAAGCTTGACTTTTGTGAATTGGGCTACAGAATGGAATCTCGGTGGGTCAAACAATGCAAATACTGTTCCAGTAAATTTGGTCCTATACCAACAAAGGCAGCGGTACTCATGGAGAACATCCAAGAGCTGACGTTTGGGATTAGCACAGTGGTACTTTGGTGACACACTGAGGCTAGCCTTCAGTATACCATTGGCCCAGTCTAGCAACCCATCTTCCAGTCACCCCTCAACTCTCTCTCACACACACACACACGACTGGAAACCATCTCATATCATACACATCCCGAAAAAGCCATACCCCAAGGAGCACAATGACTACCAACCAGTGGCCCTGAACTTTCATTTGGGTGATTAGCAAGCTGGACAGTCAAGACACTGTATGAATGTAGGTCCATTATAATTTCTACAGCTTCAATTTGGTTTTAAAGTATATTTAGTTTGTGTGTGTCCCCCACCTGCATCACTGCGTGGTAGAACAGTGTCATTGTACAGGCAAAAGCCAGTGACAAGTCTGCTGAAAACTGCCTGAAAAAATGATCAGCAACCCCACCAAAAAAACTTTTCTGGACAGCTACCACACAAATATGCTGAAGATGGTAAACAAAATAGCAGAGGACCTCTCCCATATGCTAAACTCAGAGTGTGTGCTCCTGCCGTCCAGGAAGCGCTACAAACTTCCCTGATGCAAATGAACTAGGTACAAATACTAATTTGTGCTACACCCACTGACCCTTATGAACAAATAAGGACATTAGGGGCTGACTCACTCATTCAGGAATGTGCAATAATGAAAAGTGATAAGCAAAATGTAACTGTGTAAAATAATCATGGAATCATTGACATTGAAAGTATAGGGTTGTGCAATAACATTATGCGCAATGCTCAGGGACCTTGGACAGTAAGGGAATGTGCTATATTGAGTATATGGGGGGGGGGGGGGGCTATGTAATGTGGAAGGGAAGGGATGGGTAAGAATCCTTAAGCTGCACTTTTTCTGATCTGCAAAGGCAGCATTTTCTCAGTGGTTTTGGTGGAGGAGAAAACAGGAAGGAAAAGAGACAGGACCATGGCATGGATAAGGCACAGCACGACAACAATGAAAAAAACGTTGTTTATGCTACAGGTTCATGTTGCTTATGCAGTTGCGTCTAACAAGGAATCACTGAGGAATGCCAATGTTCACTTACGCTTTTTTAGCATGTGGTTTGGGTTTGGTTATTGACTGTGCAAACATCAGGTCATATTTTTGTATGACTGCAACAAACATTTAAGCCTACCTAAAATGCTCTGTGGATTTTGACTGACTTTATGAAGCACAGTAAAATGTCACATGCACAAGTCAGCATGGAATGAGTCATACATACCAGAGTTCCCCAGAGTTAAGTTACACTATAGCTGTAGGTTGTCTGTCTATTAGGTCATGTTTTTTTACATGTTATGTTAGTTACATAATTGATAGTCTGCCACAGCTCCAACAGATTATAAACAGTCTGGTTCGAGCCACGAATGCTGATTGGCTGACACCCGTGGTATATGGTCTGATATACCACGGCTATGACAAAAACATGTATTTTTACTGCTCAAATTAAGTTGGTAACCAGTTTATAAAAGCATTAAGGCACCTGAAAGGTTTGTGATATATGGCCAATATACAAGGCTAAGGGCTGGATCCATGCAGGCATTCCGCGTTGCGTCCTATGTAAGCACAGCCCTTAGCCTGGTATATTGGCCATACTACACCCCCTCGTGCTTATTGCTTCATTATATCATATCAAAGCAGGCTTTGTTTTTTGGAAACAATTGCTCAACTAATTTGTATGTTGGCTGTGTCTAAACAATGCAGGTTCCTCCTCTTCGACATACTACATAGAAAAACATTAAACCCCACAAACAGTCTATATAGAAAGTAGTAAAAAGGGTGAAGAAAGAGAGAAGCTTACCCTTGATTGCATTGATTACACTGTTGCCGTCTTTGATTACATCTTTGAGAAATTTGCTTGTTCTTTCCAATTCTAATTCATAGCATTTTAGTCTTTCTCTAAAATCCGGACTATCCTCATAGCAGTCGCTGAACTCAAGAGGAGGATGCCCCATTGCTTATTTTTGGAATTATGTACAGTAGCCTAGATGTTGAGGTTAGAAATCTGAATTAATGCATCGAATCAGTGCAGAACATTGTCGATAACATTTCCAGATTGAAATTTGAGTAGCCCACTCCTCCAGATATGAATGCTGTCGAATCCTTGGACCCGTGGCACACAGTGACTCTTCTTTGGTTCCTTGACGCATTAATTCATTAGGTAAACAATGTTAGCTGATTCTTGTTACAATGCATTTTCGTGTCTATCTGGTTCGGTGTTGCCAAGGACCTCCTCCTTTCACACCCATAGTATAATTCTTAAAGGAACAACTACACCAAATATTTTCCATATTGTAATATTTTACTTGTAGTTCTTGTCTCTTTACTTCATGTCAATTTGACAAGTCAAGACAATATACTTTGATCCCCTAACCCCACTTAGCGCAGCACCCATTGAAAATTGCAACGCAAATCCCTCCATATTGTCATCAAACATCCCATTATTTGCATCAATCACTGTTTATACTAGTATTACATTCTAATTGGAATATATTCATTTTGAAAATGTGCTAATCTTAGACATTCTGGAGGCCATGCAAACATAAAAGTGTGTCTACTATGTGTAGTTTCTGTACGTTTTTTTTTTTATCTCGAGCATGTTATCAAGCCACGTGACATCATGGTCAAAGCATGACGTCTCAGATCCGTCTGGACAGAGAAAATGGCGGAAGTGGATGAGTTAAGTAAACCTATGGTAAGAATAAAGTATATCATGTAAATACCGGTATTCTTGTACAACAGTGTATGAATTATTTAATATCTTGTTTTTCATATTATACACGGACGTTTTATTAAGCGTTTCTGATGCCAATATTAAATAGAGATAGCTAGTAAGGGTATGTCAACATGGGTGTTCAAGTTAGCTTAACTACAATGGCTAACTGTTAGCTAACGTTAGGTAAACGCGTCAACACAGAGAGAGCGAGAGAGACAAGCACTCCAATGAAAGTCACTGTCCATGCAAAAGTACTAAATGTCTTCCAAAACCTGAGGGAGAACTATAGCAACTGTAACGTTAGCTGTCTAATGTTAGCTAGTTAGC